>NC_081440.1:2420407-2452238 GCF_007210705.1 Tigriopus californicus | reverse complement strand
AGTCTATACCAAGAGGCATGATAATGAGTCCTATTGTCGAACCATTTAGCTATTGAATTTCAAGTCACTTTGAAACTTGCAACATGTCACAAGCAATAACGAGATGCCCTTGAGAACTCCAGAATGGAACCCGTCTGACTTTGTATTTGGGTTGCGAGGTTCGTAGAGGCTTTTCCAAGCCAACAAATCTAGCCTTCACTTCATCCAATTATTTTGGAATGGGAGTATCATGTCCGTTTAGAATTGGTTCTCCGTCTGGGAGGGTATTTATCGTCGTAAAGTTCCTAGCGAATGTTCGAAGAGGAGAATCGAACCGAAGACCTCCTTCATGCTAAAATATTTATTTAACGACTACCCCGAGCATCTGCTCAAATAATAGCACGATCCACTTTTGTTCAAATAAAATCGAAGGCACCCATGAGTGAATTTTCTATAACTCTTACATACAAAGGTCATGTCAACTTTTTGGGGCTCATGCCTGGCGCATTAACCGGCTTGAAAACCCAACTAAAATAAGCTCATTCTTGCCCGTTCTACATGCATGTTAAATCAAGTTCTTTCCGTATGATTTATTCAGATGATTTGAGCAATTCACAAAAATTATCCCTTTTAATGAAAATCCCACGTTTTGAACAGTGTCCTTTAGCCTGCATGTCCATCCCGAACTAGAGCTTCCAAGAAAACCCCGTGTACATTCTGACTACTATTGTACATAGTACCCTCGTGGATGGATGGTTGAGTGGTTGAGCCCCTCCTGAAGAATTATGGTCTGCCTTCCATGGCCGGGGAAACCTTTGTACTGGCCGGGAAGATGAACGAGCGTATGTGAGTGCGTGAGGGAAAAATTCAAGGTGTTCAATACATAAAGCCAATGAAATCCAAACATTCACATCCAGTTGGCGTTTGACATCTCAAAGACCATGAAGTGCATTCTCTAAAGTCCTGACTTAGGAACACCAACATCTTTGGCATCGAATTATTTATTTATTTATTTATTTGCTTATTTATTCATCGACACAAAAGCATCAAGGTAAGCCGACATCTTTATTTGTACCCTATCTCTTGTGCTTCAAACCTTCATCGTTCATTCGGTATTTGTAAAGTGACCTTGACTAGAAGTGAGTGAATGATTAAGGAGTTCGTCTTGACAAGGCGAATGAATATTGCTCACGCTATTGTAGAATCGTAAATTTGACGCCAATGACCTTAGCGTCTTCGTTCTCCCTTTAAGTGAAAACATGAACAGCATCCAGCATTGGGAATGAGTGAAGTGATATGCGTACAGGCCTGCCAACAAGGATGTAGGAGGAAGCATTTGGGTGTGTGGAAAAGGATCCCAAATGGAAACCTGATTTAGCCGTGACTGGGTTTCTAGATCAGAGTCATGGTTGTCTGTAGTCGAAATGAGATTTCGACATTGGGAGTGGTGAAGTTCTATGTAGCGTGTCGTATGTAGATGCTGGTGGAAAGGTCAGGCACAAATGGCCTCTAGGGCCTGATGGCGGAAACATGCTTGTGACGCACTCTTTGACTTGGTTTCAGTTTAAAATGCAGCTCAGATTTATATACGCCATTTTCTTGGCCTTGACGATCCTGGCCAGGACGAATGCGTTCAAGTTCAAGACAGACGAATCGGAGAAGGAACTCGGAACGGAATCTCCGATCTTGCTCAAGAATCCGTTCGCTGAAGCTGCTAAGACATCAGCCACTGACATTGAAGAAACCGACACGCCTCAAGAGGATGCCAATGGAGATGCCGTGATATTTGGGGACAAGCAATCTCTGCCGTTGGAGACCAAATCAGTTCAAGGTAAGATCACAATTCTTGGGACTTTGGGGATCCAAGATGCTTTTTTGTCGGTACGTTGTGGGATCATCATCTCTATCACGCCCCAATAAACGATTCATTTTCCCCCATGATGGTGGTGCCATGAAATCAGATTAGAAAGACTTTTGGCCGCCTTCTGAATTGAAAGTCCTTTCGGAATTCTCGTCATATAAGGATGAATTGCAAGCCACCCCTGGAGTTTCCAACCTAATCAGTAAATGAAGGCCAGGATTAGGGTTCTCAGGCCAGATACTAAATTTCAAAAGCGAAAAAGTTCATTGTTCGCGTTTTTGACCAGAATGTGGCCATCTGGACGACGAGGAAATGGATCTTCTTAGCGGAGCAAGGCTAAAAAAGGATCCCAACTTTTTTTCTCACTTCAAAGATATTTCATCGTAAATCAAGGAGAACTTTCCTCTCTCTTTCTCTCTCTTTTCGGGAATCGTTCTTCCTTCTTTTAGTCGACCATGAGATCGATGAGCGTAGCACGCTCAAAAAAAGCAATAATATCAACCACTCAACCTTGAAAAAATCTCCATTATCCCCGGTGCAAAAGATAAATCTCTCCCAAGTGTTCAAACCTACGGCGAAAAAAAAGTGAAAGATTCTTTTCTCCATTTAATCAAGTCAAAATGCACCAAAACACTGCGGATGATCGATCCATCTTAGAGCTAGACTTTCTCTATTGGAGTTGAAGCTCTCTTTTTTTGGCACTAATCGTTCTTTTTCCTTTTTATTATTACTCAACGTTGCTCTCAAACAGAAAAAGACCTGTATTTCCGTTTCTAGAACCATCAGCTAAAGTGAAAGATGATGAATTGATCACCGGGGACGAAACTCTGGTGGATGAGGAAAAGGCTCGAGATGAAAAATCCGCTGATAGCCCCAACGAAAACGAAGAAGTCGAAGGAAGATTCTTCTTGAAAGACAAACTTTGCGCATTAGGCCTAACTTCGGTAAGAACAGGCCTGATTTAAAGAAGTCTAATTCCCGATGCCTTAACCGATCAAATTGCTTGTAATCTAGTGCGAACCTAAAAGAGGATCGTCTTATCACCAACACGTGGACTCCACTGTTGGTTATGCCCATGGCAATGTCAAGTACGTTCAACCGGTGAAGGTGGTGCCCCACGGTCCTCCCGTTCCTGCCATCGACCTCGATAACGGCTACGGTGCGCCAAAGCCATCCCATCACTCGCAATCCAGTGGATATGGTGCGCCTAAGCCCAGTTATAACTCTCCATCCGATTCTTATGGTCCTCCCAAGCCATCCTACACGCCCACCTCAGGCTCCTATGGTGCTCCTAAACCGAGTTATAACGCTCCCAAACCCGCCTACAATGCCCCTTCTCCTTCCTCGTCTTACGGAGTCCCTAAGCCTTCCCATGGTAACCTCACCCCTACCTATGGCGCCCCTAAGCCCACATATGATGCTCCTAAGCCCGTGTACAAGCCCAGCTATAACCCGCCCACTGATTCCTATGGCGTTCCTAAGCCTTCCTATAACGCCCCAGTCGATTCTTATGGAGCTCCTTTGGCCAAACCATCCTACCAACCCCCCATTTACCACTCAACTGGAAGCTTCAGCAGCAAATTCGATGTCTCCGAGAGTCAAAACACGGGCTTTGTGGCCTCTTCGTCCTCCAACGCCAACGGCAATGCCAACTTCCATCATGAGCATCCCTTCCAGACCAATTTCCAGTCCACCAATAACAAGAGGGAGAACTCGCAATTTGGCATCGGGGATGTCGCTCGTCCAGGCCAACACAATCACTTTCATGCGACCAATGTGAACCATCAGAGCACGGGCACCTTTCAGCAGACCCAGGGCAATAATGGTTTCTCTCAAAACCATAATGCCTTTTCTCAACCCCAAGGGATTGTGCCTGGAGTGAATTCTGGACATCGACAAGGTCGCAAGGACGAGTGTCTTTGCGTGCCAGTGGCCGAGTGTCCCACTCACAGCATCGTTAACAGCTTCATTGATTATTCACAACTCATCGATCCTCGCACCAAGAAAACCATCATTGAGGGCGAAAACAAGGTAGCTTCGGCTCAAAATACTGATTCCTTGGATCTGGCCAAAGAAACTACTGACGTCGAATCCAATAGAGCCAGGTGAGGTGTACAGTTGGTTGATGTTTAATGGTTTGGGAGCCTCATGAACCTTTTTTCTTATTGAGCAGGTCACTGAAGTTGGACATCCTTGTCGAAGATGTCCAGGACAGTCCTGTGAAAGCAAGGTCACCTGAAAAGGTTGAAGCTGGGTCTGGTGACGATGCCGAGATTGACGTTTCAGCACCCAGGACCGACAAGATCACTCGCACAGAAGAGTCGAAACGAAAGCGTCGCGACTTAACTGAGCAATTACCCTTGGCCAAAGACAATGAATCTGAGGATGAGGAAGAAAATATTGAAGCCACCACCAGACTATTGGCAGAGGGGGAAGGTCAAATCACGGATGCTGAAGGGGTAAGATCATTGATTTCCTTGCATGCATCATGAGTTGATATGAGTTTGGTAGTCGGGTTCGGTCAGGACTTCGGTTCGTACATTGGTAGACTTATTTGGGGCTGAGAGATGCTGTAGATAAAACGCCTTCTGATCTGTCTTTGAAGAACAAGAAGACTGACAAGACAATGATTACCCCATTTTAGCGACGACTCTCAAATGTCTTGGCAGAGGCGAATGAAGTCACTCCCGAAGATGAAAACTTGTCTAGAGATGCGATTGAAATCGATCTGATCAGTGAAAAAGTAAGTGCTGATCGGCTTTCACTGAGTAAACCAACGGTTCAAAAAAAAGTAACGGTGTGCTTCATCTCTCTTGAATGAAGGATTTGGAGGAGCGAAAATGCCCAGAATACGGTTGTTCCACTGACGATAAGAGTGAGCCCGATTTCATCTCGATTGATGATATCATTGAGCAAAATGAGCAGAAGAAAAAGATAAATTTGGGTGAAATCGGATCTACGGTCTCTGATAAGGTCACAGCAGCCAGCACTTCCGTCAAGGGTGGTGTAGATGTAAGTGCCTATTAGATAGGAAAAGCTCAAGGGAAAGACATCGGTGATAGGGACTATTGATTGACACCAACCGACTCGACCAACAACTGTTTTCCTGTTAACAAGCACACCACGTAGTTTTGCAAATAAAAAGGGTACCCCAGACCGTAATCTGCACCAGTCCTGGGGGCTGATTAATCACCTTGAAGACCTCCTCCTCCATCCTCACCAATACCCCTGGGCTCCTGGTTGCATTCCTTCGACACCTTGGACCTTTGAGACCCGGCATCTGATTGCCACACCCGCACCTCCGACCTCACTAACTAGAAGCTATCATGCTTTGTTGGGATCCTCATAGTACTCCATTCGATTCCAGAGGTTCATTGGCAATATTGGCAACTTCTTCGGTATCAACGGTACACTCCAACCAACGGTGGGCGTCTCTTTTGGATTACCTCAAGCTGGCCCTGGATATGGTGGATATGCTCAAAATCCCCTGGAAACCGGAGGAGCAATTAACCCGTACTACAATAGTCCCAATGGCTTGCCTGTGGGTGCGGTGGATTTGAATCCTTTGGTCTCATTTCAAACCACTACCAACGAAGAAGGTGAACTGGTAGCCAAGCCATTGATCAATTTGCACGTCACTCCCAATGGCTGCGGCATCTTTGGATGTGACAACGATGACCCTTTCAATACGAAAAAGAGTGGCAACGGCGGTCTTTTGGATTTCTTGTTCAAGAACAAGAACGAAAATTCCAAACAAAACTATTATCAACAAGAACAGCAGCCCAACAATTATCACACCGGCCAATACGATCAATTCGAGCCCTCGTCTTACATTCCCACTCAACAATTCGTTCCTTACCAACCTCAACAAACGACCACCCAACAATACCAAAGCAACTACCAACCCACTTACACTCGACCCATCGGTCCCCAGGTTCAGTCACAGAGCAATCCCGATCGCTTCTTCGAGGATGACTCCGGATCCCAATCAACCGTGGTCCACAAACACCACCACTACCATCATCATAAAGTTTCAGGATCCAATCAAGGACTGAACTTTGGTATCGTGGATGACGTGTACTCGCGAAATCCTAATATTGACGAGACCATCGAGGCCACAAATAATGTCAAGCGAAATACCTTTGGAACAGTGGAAGAGGTTCCCATTGAACAAGTCAGACCTATTGGGTCTCAAAACAAACCCAAGAAAGGCGTGCGTTTCCCCAGTGCTCGCAGTTTGGACCGCAAGAAGCGCAGCCCTGATGGAGTGGGTCATCACGGACATCACGCAGGTCATCATGGACATCATGATCCCAATCACCATCAAGCTCAGTTTGGCCACCATGATCCTAATCATCAAGGCCAATTTGGACAGCATCATCCGAATCATCAAACCCAATTTGGACAACAGCCTCTTCCCGGTCAGCAAGTGCCTCAACAAAACAACGGACAATTCGGAGTCCGTCCCACACTCCCTAGCTTTGAAGACTTGGTAGGTTTTATGGTTCGAGGCAGTTCTTTAGTGTCGTTAGGGTCAAAGGAGGGTCTGAATTGGCATGGCTAGAAAATGACTTAGCTATAAAAGTGGATATCTCTTTCAGCGACACTTTGGTCCCAACGGAGTGAGGCCCCCAACTTGTGGCGGTCCCGGAAGCGGCTTTGTTTGCTGCAAAGTAGACAGCGTAAGTCTTTAGCTTTCTTGGACCGAAGACAACAACAAAATACTTAATTGACATGTCGATTCTGTTTACTCAAGGATCCCTTGGGCAATACCATCTTCGTGCCCCACCGTGGCTTCCAATCCTCGTCTTCCAATATCAATCAAGTAGGAGGAGGCTTTGCCGCCAAAGAGCAATTCAGTGGCAATGGGCAATGCGGCGTGAGGAATACCCACGGCATCACCGGTCGTGTGGCCCCTGGGCGTTTTGCTGCTGACGAGGGAGATACGGATTTCGGTAAGCAGACTCTTCACATTGCATGGAGATATACTGTATGAGCTCGAAACGATGAGAATGCCCTTCAGAAACTCATGTACACAATGTTGAGAGGAGGATTTGAAACATGCGGCCAAAACTCTTGGATGTTGTGGCGGGGGAAGAGGTTCAGGAAAGGGGCGCCTTTTGTTCGCAGTCTTGCCATAAATACTTGATTAAGGGGGCCCCTTTCATACCAGGTCGTTTGGGCACTGAAGAAAATACATGCTCCTCCTTTCCCTTGAGGCAGGTGTATGCAGCCCAGGGTTGCAATGGATTCTAATCAGTGGCATTGGTTTAGACAAAAGCCTTCTGCCAAGTAAGGTCCTTTGCCAAATCTTGTTGAGGTCTCAGGGCCCCTTGCTATTGCAAGAAGTTTAATGTTGTTGTTGATGATCATCATGGCGGTTTCCCAATGGTACCATCTCAAGGAGGGTCTGTTATTCAAAGAAATCATTTCTTGTTGGTCTCTCATCATATCGTAATGTTGTCTCGAGTTCATTAGCCGTACACGGCTGTCCCTGGAAGTTATCATAACTTTGTCTGATTTCCTTCTTAGGTGAATATCCTTGGCAAGTGGCCATTCTGAAGAAAGAGGAGTTCGACAACGTGTATTTGTGCGGTGGATCTCTCATTGATGGCTCTCATATCTTGACTGCCGCTCATTGTATCGACGACTATCGTCCAGAACAACTCAGGTTCGTCAGAAAGGCAAAAACATTAGAGGATGAGCGAAGTTTTATGACTTTTTCTGTATCATTCGCTTTGTTCCCAGAATTCGAGTGGGTGAATGGGATGTCAACAATGACTCTGAATTCTACCCCCATGTCGAGTTTGACGCATCCAGAATCTTCATTCATGACAAATTCTACGAGGGCAACCTTTACAACGATATCGCCATGGTCAGGATCAACGGCTACGTCGATTACGTCAGAAAGTAGGTTTGGCGCTCAGAAACACGACCGACCATAATCACTTATATTCATTGATGCTCTCTATTGTAGTCCCCATATCAGTCCTATTTGCCTGCCGGATCCTCAATTGGACTTCTCCAACCGTCGCTGCTACGTGACCGGCTGGGGCAAGGATGCCTTCCAGGAGGGAAATTACCAACATGTGCTCAAGGAGGTTCAAGTGCCCGTTGTCAGAAACGACCAATGTCAACGCATGCTTCAGCAGACCCGCCTGGGTCCCAATTTCGAGTTGGCCCAAGGGTTCATGTGCGCTGGAGGAGAAGAAGGTAAAGACGCTTGCAAAGGTGACGGAGGCGGTCCCTTGGTCTGTCAAGTCAATGGTCTTTGGCAATTGGCCGGAATCGTGTCTTGGGGAGTCGGGTGCGGCGAATACAATGTTCCTGGGGTGTATGTGAAGGTTTCCCACTACCAAGACTGGATCCAGGAACAATTGCTGCGACAAAACTAATCTGGAGCACCAACCATGTCAATGCAGGACGTCCTCGAAGAAGGGCATAGCTTTTTGACCCTCGAGGAACATTTTAGTAATACATATTGTATAATGGCCCATTGCCAGTTTATGACATATGTTCCCTCCTATTTATGACAATGAGTAGTTAATTGCTAATAAAAGGTCTTACTCTAATACTCATGGACGATGGCTGATGTGGTTTTTGCTTACAATGTATTGTCATTGGACATTCAATGATGGCGATAATGGGATGGTATTATGACAATGCGGGTGTAGAGGCTGACCGACAGAAAAGGCATGGTCAAAATTCGAATTCCTAAAGGAGAATGTGGCCAGCGGAGTGGGACTTCCGTAACAACATTCGGTCACTTGCATTACTCGACGATTCATCGAGTATGTTATCGACTCTTTTTATCATGAATCGATCGATGGCTTCAAACACTATTACGAATGAACATCATTATTTGGGGAAACGAGGTAAACAATGGGCGGGGAGGAAGTGGGAGGGGGGAGGGGGTCTGGAAGAATGATGCGTTGCTGTGGTGGGCTGATTGATGACACGACGCGACAAAGAAGGCTGAAGGTGGTGACTTCAGAATTCCGTCTCTTTATCGTCATCACGGCTATTGCTCCCATCTTGTCTGTGGAAGTATTTGAGGTCGTTCTTGCACACGTTTTGGTTGGCATTGTCGTTTTCGTACTCCACGAAATCGTCAAAGAGCCCAGGCCAAGCTTCGGAATCATCATAAACCGACAAGTCATCGCCCACAGCCTCCGTGAGGTTCAGAAACATGTTCCACGTGTCCCTTGGGATACCCCGGATCTCGGGATGAGCCTTCAGGAACTCGACCCACCGACCAAGCAGCACTGGCTCTCGTTGAGAAAACACCAATTGCCACAAACTCACAGCCATGGCGGTGGGCAGGACCTTCTGTCCGGGCTCCAGACCGAAGCCAAAGGTAAACCTATACAAGTCTTTGAACTCGGCTTGATCATTGAGCAATTCGCACAAGCACTCGGGAAGACGGGCTTGCACGCCTCGAACACTGTCGGTCCGTAAGAGCCGCATCCCGTGGACGAACTCGCTTCGCGAGAAACGACACATCTGTTCCACATTGCACTTCCACGCGAAGACTAGAACCCGGAAATCCTCGGGCCGGAGATCCAGGTCCCGACAAAAGTGTTCCACCCCATGAGCCAGGATGGCATCCTCGTGGCCATCCTTGTACTTGAGAAACAAGGCCTGGATCTTGCTCTCGGAGCCATGCTTGAACTCGTTGCTCCCGGATCGACCCAAAGGCGGCAACAAACTGACAAAGCTCCGACGCGTGGAATGGTGGGACTCGACCTTGAGGTCGCCCACGGAGCTAGCGCCCAATATCGTGACTATGGGCGGGCCCGAAGTGATCGTGACGGCCGTGGCCATGCCCCCATGTTGATGTGTGCTGTAAGGCGAAGAACCCAAGGAGTTCTGCTTCACCAAGTTCTGATGGAACGGTTTGCCACCATCCAACGGGAACACTAAAAATCAACCAACGACCCTAAATTAACAATCCCAATCTAATAGAGACTAGAAGACTACTCTGAACCCTTGAGAACTCCATGTATGCTTCGATAATGAATACCTGGTGATGGATCTGAGAACGGCTTATGACTGTCCAAGGGTTTTCGAAAGGAGTCCCCGCCCCTGGTATGGGATCGATTGCAACATCTGCTGCACAATGCACCCATAATCAAGGCCAATCGCATGCACACACCCTAAATCCTGCTCAAGGGCACAACAGCACCACCATCCCTGCCCCATGGGTGTCTGGGGTTCACACTGAGAGCCTCATCAAACACCTGGCCTGAGTCTCCCAATCCGGAGGCGGTCAATCAATCAATCAATCACTCAATCCTGGCCAGACTGGAGAGGGAGATATCGAAAACAATGACCAAATTGAAGACCTGTGTTCGTTCAACTCTAGCTAGAAAGGGCTTTCCCTTTCGTTCCAAGTCAGCTACACAGACTACATACAGAGAGGTTCTGGGACTCCCAATCACGGAGAACGAAGGAACGAACCGAACGAAAGAATGACTTGCTTGCTGAGGCTGTCTCAAAGTTGCTCTCAGTGATGATGGCCGTATTTGTACGTCTACCAAACACTGGCCACGCAACCTCCGAGGTGCAGGATGAATCCTGAGCTAAAAGTCATGTGGTAAAAGTCTGATATTCTTACATGTGGCTGGATTCTGACAAACTCGGACGCGAGTACGGTAAAGGATCGAGTCTATGCTCTGTAGTGTGTGTTTAGGCTAGAAACATTTTTTTTAATAATTGACAAACCTGGACTTGAGTCATTTCAAAAGGAGTCGAAAGTTTTTCTATCCAATTTGAACTAACAGATCCATAAAAAGCAATAAAGATTGTGTTTTTCATAGTACACAACCCCTTAACGAGTTAGATGGCACTACCAAATGAATGCACTGAAGTGTCACTTCACCTCTTAATATTTATGTAAACTAACAACCAAACATGTGCTTTGTTCGTGTTTGTGACCTCGTTTAATTTCAGACTAATGAATAATGTAATAAAATAAAACCTTTATTTTCAATTTTAAGAAACTTGAAAAAAATCATGGTTACATTTTGAGGCTACTTTTCGGGTTTCTGCCAGGCAGCTTGTAATGTCATACATCACAGCAAATATCAACTCATAACCCTAGTCGCACCCTCTCGTAATTATTCCTTTGATCTCATCAGTAGCAAATAAGTCACTGCTTTTGAGACGGACCTTGTAATAAAATTGGGAAGGAATCCTTTGCACATTTGTTATTTCTCTCGTTTGAAGAAGATGAATGTAACATATCACCGGGAGGGCTAAAAACCCGTTGCGTTCCCGATACCGTTAGTCTTGCAGAAAAGTAACGCGTTACCGTTAACGTTACTCAAAAAGGAACGCGTCACAAGCAAAGAAGTTACTTGTATTGTCGTTACTCAAGTCCTGCCAAGGTTCATTGGCTCAGGTTCGCGTTGAATTTAAACTTACCCAGAATACCACGCTTTCCTCTTCTTCGTTGACCTTTTTCTTAAAGCGGTTTTAGTGTGAGGTACCTTTCAATTACGATGAAAAAGTTTCAGCATTGACAAAGCATAGCATTCAATGCTTGATAATCGCATGCTTGATGGCCCTCTAACAAGACTAAGCAAAGTCAAAAATAGAACATAAACAATATTTATTTTTCATCCACATTGATACTTGAATCCTCTATTATTTTGATTTCAATTCAACCCTGGTTAGTCACAAAACGAGATCAAAAGTCTCACAGATGTAACGCCTTTTTTATGCAACCACCGTCAGTACCAAAGCTAAAGACCAACGCTGTATGAATACCCATCAGAATACCTAAAGCCATACATATGTCTACTATACTGTAAGTGGAGCAGCCTCCTTACGTTAACCTGGATCAATAGACCCCTATTTAGAGGTGAGGATGCAAAACAGACTAATGATGAGAGTATTTCGTGACTACTACATATATGCATAAAGAACATAAAACCAGCATTTACTGAATTATGTGACCTCTTGCCATTTGCAATTTCTTTTCAATCTAAATCCATCATTTTGGTGTTTAAACAATGCCAAAGAACAAGGACGGAGAGCTCTGTTGAGGGGCAAGCAACTGATAGGCCAAAAATCGAAACAGGAAAGGAGGATGGTCAGTATTTCGACTTAGCCTTTCGATAGAACTAAGAGCAGAAAATAAAGAAACGAAAATCATGATATCATCCTCTCAGTACTGTTTAGTCAATTTGAGTTCCCCAAATAATGAATTTTCACAGAGATATGGCAAATGACTATTGGAAATCATTCCATGCATAAATATAAATACTGATGATGGCATTCATCTCTCTGCAATGGAAGTCTGCTAGTCAGTACTGCCAAGTTTGAAGATTTGAGCTCTTTGATTGTTTTTCTGGTCAGTCTGAAATAAGCTTCTTGAACATGGAGTACCATCGTCTCCCGTTGTTTGTGCAACATGAAACAATTTTCCTCAGGAACCATTGGTTCCCCAAACAAACTCTGCCATAAAGCAAAAGGATGTATGTGAGACAAAAACCATCACAGGATATGTCTCTTTAGTTCTGTGGAAAGGGCTTGATCATGTGTTATCAATATACCATTTTAGTTTGAAATGAAAATGTCTTCATAGTGCCCGGTGACGATAAGAAGAAGCATTTCTTCGCCTTGGCATGGTAATTCGAATTGATCAAATTATTATCTAATCGTCTTTTTTTCTTGTTTGCACGATCGAGTACGAATAGTAACCGAAAAAGAAGAGCTGTATAAGTCCTCGGAGCAAGAAGGAACTCGTTCCTCTAAACCTCTTAGTTATGTCGCGAGTAATTGAAATTGGTCTTTTGGAGCGGATGAGATTTATTACCTATTGCACAATTTAAGCTCAAAACCAGGTAATTTGCAGTGAAAAATTGTTCCAATAAGTGGTTCTTGCTTCGGATTTGCATAATACGTGAGTGGCAATCGCTCAGTATTTCTTGACAAGCGCAAAAACAAAGCATCTGTCTTGATATGCTTGATGACTTGGTGTATTTTTTTGTGAGTTTTGTGATGCTGATTTGTTCTAAGCTCCCACAAATGGCTCTTGGCTCTAATTTGCAGTCTAGAAGATCATTTGTGGAAAAGGGTAAGGGTGTGGAAACTTGAAGAAATGGACGAGGGAAAAGGGATTCTACATTTTGGGTCGGTGGCCAATGGCCAACTTCCTTAGAAGACGCTGCCACCTCGGAAGGAGCGGACAGAAAGTTGGCCCTCGGCCATCTTCGTGCGATCCTCAGCCTCCTCCAGTTCTTGTTGGGCCTTGCGGAATTTGGCCAAATTGAGAGCGGCAATCTCCTCAGCCTCCTCAATCTGCTTCTTGTAGGTCTTGATCTTCTGTTGAAGCTTGGTGGCCAACTCGCCCATCCTCTCCTGGTTCTTGCGGTCCTCATCCTGTTGGAACTGAAGCTCCTTGATGCGGCGTTCAGACTTCTGATAGGCCTTGTATGTCTCGGAAGTGCCGGCTTGGGTGTTGCCCAACTCAATCTCCAGTTCCCGAATACGAGATTCGAGCTTGGCCATAGCGTTGCGGCCAGACTTGGCAGCCATTTCATTGGCCTCGGCCAGACGTTGGTCCAACTCGCTCAATTGACCTTCAAGTGCCCGTTTGTGCTTCTCTTGGGTATTTGAATGGTCTTGTTCGGCTCTGAGCTCGTCGGCAAGGCGGGCGGCATCAACCATAGCCTTCTTGGCCTTCTCCTCGGAGTTCTTGGCTTGGTGAAGCATATCGTCAATCTCGGCGTGGAGAGTGTGGATGACAGATTCAAGGCGTCTCTTATCAGAGTTGGCTCGGTTGTTCACATTGGTCATCTCATTGACGGCACCACGAGCTTCAGCCAATTCCATATCAGCCTGCTTCTTGCCGCGATCGGCAGAGTCCAAGAGGGCTCGAGCTTCTTCCAACTCTCCCTGAAGAGCATTGGCTTTTCGCTCGGCGAGTCCCCCTCGTTCGGAGATCTCTTGGCGTTGACGAGATTCTTCTTCATAAGCACCCTCAACCTCCCTGAGTTGTCCTTGGTACCTCTTGATGGATTTATGAGCCTCGGCGTTGGCCTTGTTGGCATGGTCCAAGGCAATCTCAAGCTCATTGATGTCGGATTCCAACTTCTTCTTGATCCTCAAGGCTTCAGCCTTGGCACGTGTCTCAGCCTCCAAAGAGGCTTGCATCGAATCCATGGCACGTTGGTGGTTCTTTCTGCAATTTAGTAGAGAAAAAAAATAATATTTGTTTTCCTGAATAGGTGACTTTGTGAAGGTTCATACCTGGTGTTATCGAACTCCTCTTCCTTCTCCTGGATCTTGCGGTCGATTTCTTGTCGCACTTGACCAAGTTCCAATTGGGCCCTTAAGACCTTATTCTCCTCTTGCTCGAGAGCGGCCTCGGCCTCTTCCAAAGCAGCTTGAAGTTCTTCTTTCTCAACCTCCAAACGGCGTCGCTGTTTGTCCAACTCGTGAATGGATCGACCACCATCTCCAAGTTGTTCCAAAAGATCTCTAATTTCATCAGCCAAGTTCTTGTTCTCCCTCTTAACCACGTCCAGTTGCTCAACGGTTTCGTCCCATGCGGCACGAAGACGGAACAATTCGCTGTTGTAGTTGCGGGCTTCCTTGTTACTGGCATCAATCTCGGCCTGGAGATCTTCAACCTTGGCTCTCCATTCTCCAACAACCTTGTCGAAGTTGCGACCACGCTTCTCAGAAATAACAGCCGAAGCATGAACGCGTTCATACTCAAGCTGGAGGTCCTCAAGCTCAGTCTCGAGACGGTGTTTGGTCTTCTCAGTGCTGGACACCTTCTGGTTCAAGCTCTCAATCGTCTCTTCAGCTTCGTTCAAGCGAGCATTAAGTTTGCCTTTGCAGCCCTCGAGCTCATCGATCCTGGAGAGACCTTCAGTCTCGTACTTTGATCTCCACAGCTGAGCTTCAGCTTGGGACTTGGAAAGTCCCTTCAAGAGATCAGATTTCCTTTCGGACTCTTCTTCAATCCTCTCGCGGAGGCTCTCCAATTCAGTGTTCAAGTTCTTGAACTTGCTCAAGAGAGAGGCGCGATCTCGAGATTCGGCGTCAGCCAACCGCTTGGTGTCCTCAAGTTGGGTGGTCAAGGAGATCTTTTGCTTGCCCAATTGAGCGATGGCATTCTCAGTATCTTCAATCTGGCGTTGAAGATCTTGATTTTCCACGTTCAACTTCTTCTTGGAGGAATCAGCGTCGTTCAAAGCCCGAGCCAACTCGTCCAACTTCTGGTTAGCTTCCACAATCAAACCTTGGGTGAGTTTGCCATTTTTCTCAATATTGGCTCTCTCACGCATAGCCTCCTCCAGGGAGGAACGGTTATCCTGCAAGTCGCGTTCCATGTTGCCCTTGTCCTTCTCAGCCTTCGCCTTCATCTTGTTGATGGAGTCGATTTGCTCTCCCAACTCTGACATGGTGTTGTTATGCTTTTGTCGCAGAGCAGCCAGTGTTCCTTCATGAGCAATGTTGGATTCCTCCAACTCACCCTTGAGCTTGGTCAACTCTGCCTCTCGCTTCTTGTTCAACTCAATCTGGGTGGAGGTGTTGTTTCCGGCATCTTCGAGCTTCTCTCCCAAATCCTCGATATCTCGAGAAAGAGTGGCTCGGTTCTTTTCGGCCTTGGCGCGGTTTTGGCGCTCAATGGCCAATTCCTCGTCAAGCTCCTCCAAGCGAGTTTGCAATTCCTTGATCTGCTTGCTGTATTTTCCACCCAAGGTTTGCTCGTCCTCAATCTTCGCAGACATGCTGGATAACTCTTTCTCCTTTCGTTGAATGGTTTGAGTCAGCTCAGCCTTAACGCGTTCCAAGTCGGCCACGGCCTCTTGGGTAAGCTTCAGATCCCCTTCAACGCGTCGCTTCAATTTCTCCACATCTCCCTTCGACTTCTTCTCGCGCTCTAGAGAATCCTCAACTTCATCCAAAGATTGTTCCAACTTGCTCTTGACCTTGTTCAAGTGGTTGCATTTGTCCTCCATGGCCTGAATATCCTCCTCGGCCTTTTGGCGGTTATCACCAACTCCACGTTTCTCTTTTTGCAACTTGGCAATAAGCTCCTCTTGGTGCACAATCTCTTCCTTGAGGGTGCGGATTTGACCATCCTTGGTGACCTTGTCCTCTTCGCATTGTTCCAGTTGAGCTTCTAAGACCTTGATGTCCCCACGAAGTTTGTCGGCATCTTGTCGCACCTTGCCCCCCTGAGATTCAATGCTGGACTTAGCATCCTCCTCAGACCGAATTCGGGTGATGGTTTCATCCACTTGCTTTTGCAAGTCATTCTTCATGCCCTCAATCCTGTTTGTTTTGTCAATGATGTCCTGAACCGCGGAGCCACCACTCTGAAGTGCCAATTGAAGCTCGGATTTTTCGGAGGTTAACCGCTCGTGCTCAGCCGTGACTTTCTTGCATTCAGCCACAGCCTTGGCCATGTTTTTCTCGGCAATGGCGATCTTTTCTTCATACTCAGCCTTGTATTGAGCGAACTTGGTGCACTTGAGGTTGGGCTTAATGGCCAACCACAATTGCCACCAAAGCCAAGTTTGACCAATACGGAAGTTCCTGATGGTTCGTTGACAACAGTACAGGGCCAACTTCTGGTCCTGCATTTTCTTGAAGACCATGCGAGAAGCCTTTCCTCGAGCTTGAGATTGAAGCCAAGAGAGGACCTCTCCAATCCTGTCCTCTCGAACCTCCTCCATGTAACCCAAGATACCAGCCCTGAAGAACACCTTAGTGTGACCCAATCGGTACTTCTCTTGCTCCAGCTTCACAACATCAAGAACGGCCTTAGCAGCAGCCTTGTCGTTCTTAGCCTTGGCTACAGCACCAGCAGCCAGGATATTGTAGCGAACCTTGAACTCAGGGTACATGACTTTGTTGGGGAATCCTTTGCGGCAAATGGCAATACCAGCCAAGACACCGTTACATTGGTATTGATGCATAACCAGACCAGATTCCACTGCTCCGGGTTTCTTATGAGTGTTGGGCACCACACAACGGATGAAGGACGGATCAGTGGCGTACAGGGTCTTCATAAGGTCATCCAGTTGCCCCTTGTAGAAAGAAGACACGGTCTTGCCGCCTCCCTTCTTGCGGCCACCGCCGCCAGCATCCTTCTTGACCTCCATGGGTTGGCCAGGGTGATCCTTAAAGCACTCAATCAAGAGCTTGTTGCTTCCATTCTTGAACAGTTCCACTACGGTGTCATTAAGAGGATCTTTGTTCTTCTCTAGCCACGAAGTTAGATTGTAGGAAACAGTGGCGGCATAATGGATCACGGCAAAGTGAGCATGGGGATCAGGCTTGGGACTGGCCTTCTGGAAGTTCTCGCATTTTCCAAGCAAGTTCTCGTGCAACTTGGCAGCAAAAGATTGATCAGTGGCCTTGGGGAAGAGAGATTCTTCCTCAAGAATGGCCAGGAGACCCATGGGCTTCTCAAACATGTCGATACATTTCTGCAAATCCATACCGAAATCCACATTGGCCCAATCAATACCTTCGCGAACGTATTCTTCTTGTTCCAAGACGAACATGTGCTGGTTGAAGAACTGTTGAAGCTTTTCATTACAGAAGTTGATACAGATCTGTTCGAAGCCGTTGTAGTCGAAGATCTCAAAGCCAGCAATATCCAAGCATCCAATGTATTGGACCTTCTTCATGGTGGGATCCACAAGGGTCTCGTTACACTTCTCCATGATGAAACGGAACGTCAGCTCATAGATCTTACGAGCAATACCAGCCACGGAATTGGCTGCTTGTGGGCAAGTTTGACCTTTGGTGACCCATTCAGTACCGACCTTGAGCTTGGGCTTGCAGAAGTAGTTGATCATCCATTCGGCATCAATGCCGCACAACTCAGCAACCTTGATGGCATTGTCTTCGGACTTGATTTCAGCCTGCTCCTCTTTGCCCACTGGCACAAAGTCTTTCGTCATGTTTCCCATGTGCATAACGACAGAGGTGAGTTTGTAGATGTTGTAAGTCTCCTCCTCGCTGAATCCAAGAATCTTGTAGGCATCATGAGCGTATTGCATGTCTTCTTTGTCATCAATGGAATCCACAGAGGTCTTTCCTTGGGACACCCACCAATAGTCGTAGATGTTGTCAGACAGAAGGCACTTCTCCTTCAAATCAGGGACGGCGTCCGACATCAGATTGTAGAAAGCGTGGTAACATCGCTCCAACTCGGCTTGGAAAGTCAATCGGGACTTCTCCAAGAGGTAGATAACCATGTCAGCTCCAGAGAGCTTGCCACCTTGGTTGAACCAGATACGGATGAACTTTCCAAATCGCGAGGAGTTGTCATTTCTCACGGTCTTGGCGTTGCCCCAAGCTTCCAACACAGGATTGGTCTGAACGATTTTGTCCTCAAGAGAAGCCTCGCCTTCTTTCTTCTTGCCAGAGGCACCAACAGCAGCGAAGTAAGCAATAACCTTCTTGGTGTTCTCAGTTTTTCCAGCTCCAGACTCGCCAGTGATCAGGATGGACTGATTCTTGCCTGCCTGTAACATACCCTGGTAGGATCCCTCAGCCACACCAAAGATGTGAGGAGGAGCTTCAGTTCGCCGCTTGCCAATGAACAAATCGATGGCTCGTTGAGTGTAGATGGGGAACCGTTTGTAGGGGTTGATGGCAATACAGAAGAGACCAGAGTAGGTGTAGATAAGCTCGTTCTTGTACCTAATCACCGAGTTCCACAAGACGCAAGCGTCATTGAGGTAAGTCAAACCAGCCATGTCATCGCTGCAGTCAAACTTGGGAGGATTGACCTGACCCACTTGATCCTTCTTAAAGACTTTTTTCTGCAATAAATAAATATGGTTGAGAACATTGTGGAACCATTCTCCCTGCTGTTGAAAGCAAATCATCCAAACTCACATCTTTGGTCTCCAGGATGGTCACGGTGACCTTGTCTCCATCAGTAGAGTCAATAAGACCTTCAAAGTACCCACCGGTGGCTTTGTCGGGGACCCAGCATGACTTCTTTGGATCATAAGGCTTGGCCTTTAGCTTGACTTTCAACTGATCAGACACGATCAACCATGGAGACGGATCTGGATCAGGTCCCTCGCTCTTCTTGATGTGACCGGGCATATTGTCAGTTGCTTTGGGGTGCTTTTGAAGAATGAATTTAAGCTGGAAGCTGAAGTGTCAAGCAGAACTCCACAGTGATGCCTATAATAGATTCAGTAACTGTTCAAGTTGTTGTAAAAGCTAAAACGGCTCACTACGAGTAAGTCTCTAATGTGATGAGATGTTGACTACTCACCTGATTCCAAAGCTCTGACAATGTTCAGGCAAAGGTGAGCTTTTATATGAACCCAAGAGCCAGGCCCAACCCGCTTACAAGTGTTTCAGCCAAAAATAGACACGCCTCCGTGTGCCCAAATGGACAAAGTCTCCTTGGAACAATTTTTGGAACAGGCCCGCGTCAACTTGGAATCTTGCATGGTCCCGTCCCACGCTCGTTATACGTTAATGTCTCATCTCCGTTCACTAGTAAATCATCAAAATTCCTAGCGCTGGGAAACTTTCAAACTCATCGGAAAACTAGTCTAGATTCAAACTGTAAGTGATGTTCAAACCACCAAATTATTCGGAAATAGACATTTTGTTTGCAAATGAACCAAAGATGAACATGGGCACACCCATGTTTTTACCAGTGTTTAGTACGTGAATGTATGATTCATGCAGGTTTGCATTTGTGGTGAGTCACTTTTGGAGCACCTCGGGAACAAGGCAGGAACAATAGGTGGAACGACGAGGGGACAAAAGTCCAAGAGCATTTAAAGTTCAACAAATCAAATCCCGCACAGGGTGTCTCAAAGGCATACCAAGTCTTAAACATATGAGCCACAGTTGACTCTAGTATTTTACGACACGAGTTCAATAACCGTCAATTGATTGACTAGTGTACATATGCGCGAGAATGTCACCTTGAACCACCCCGTTGTCCCAAGCTAAACAATGTGCCACAATCTCGAACCTCGTTTTAAGTTACCTACCCATTAACTCGCTTCCCAAGCAGGCCTGCCAACTACTTCCATGGCTTGTTCCCGAAAGTTGGGAATGATCCGCTCTCCATGCGAGCGTTTGTCGTCGTTTGTACCGTTGCTTCACTTGTCTTCCGAGCATTCCCAATTTTCGGCACAACGGATCCATATGCTCGTAACTCAAATTCTTGGGGCAGTTGGAATATTGTTCCTCTAAGCAGTTCAAAACAGAGTCTTGTGGGGACGAGGCTGAACATCAGCGCGAGACGTGCGTGCTCATTTGACAATTCGAATTTCTCATTTCTTCCTTGCCTTCGAGCACACTGCCAGCCTTTGTTCTCTTTTACAACACAATTGATTTTATAATTGCCACAGGTGCAATGAGCTCCATTCATTCCAACATTGGCAGATGAATGATCGCTCCATACAAATCTTCCGTCTGAAGACAATCAACCCGATGAATATTATGGATCTAAGAAAATCAAAAACATCCAAAATTTGACTACCTCTATATCGTGCCTGAACTCATGAGACTCTCCATTTTGAGGGGGTCAATGCGTTGGAACAAATCTCATTGGTAAGATCTACATGTAACATGCGACAAAAGGGTCTCAAGGTTGCCTCCTCTTGATTTTTTGGTTTGTCTTTAAGCTTTATTAAAATGACGCTAATTGTCTGTCCCTGATTTAATACCGGGGAATCTGTTACGATCAGGACACAAAAAAACCATCGTTCCTTTTTTTTGTTAATACTTTGCGAAAGTTTTCTAATCCATAGCTCCCAAAGCTGTTTTCCATCGTTCGTACTTGATCTTCTTTTTCGATCAGATTTGTGGGTGTACAATAATATCCTCGGATATAAGATTGCTCGGGAATAGTCTATGAAAAAAATGTCAAATTCATGTTCATTTAGCTTGTAAAGCGTATCACTATGGAGAGATTTAGAGGAACCTTTCCAACAATAACAAATGTACAAGTTGTGAAATCGTGATGCACCCCTTTCTGCTTACATATCTTTCGAAAGTTAGGGGAGCACAAAATAAGGAGGCATGTATGCATTTAAGGATTAGCATGTAAATGTAATTGTCATTATTTTCGTAGTTATGTTGGTGACATCTTTAAATTACTCTAGGCATCGAAGAAATCATAATGTTTTGCGAACACGGATAAATTCTAGACCATACCATTTCAAGATGCTTTTCAAGACGATCGAAATTTGTAGCAATGGGAAACTATGGGACGTCCGATTTATGGATGTCAATTAAATTTCAAGTGATGAAAAGTTTAGGCGCTTGCCAAGGATCACTTATACCTGAGAGCTCGTTCTACGTCATTCAAAACATCTTTGGACCCCCAGAGAAAGATGAGTAGGACCTAAATCCTGCTAGCCAATTCCCTTCGACATTAAGTTTGACCAATATTCTTTTAAGAGAGCTGGGGCCTGTGTTTTCAAGCTCATATCTCGGAGTTCGGGGCTTGGACGTTAACCGGCATGAAAATACTTTCCTCAAAGTGGTGGGCGGTTACCCATTCTGGGAAACGTCCAAGCTTTAAAAAAAACTCGCCTCAGGTCCGAAAAATTATTAATTTTAAAGCATATTGTATTAATGAGTAATGATAACCTCTAGTTTGTGCAGCAACAATGGCTCTATGATTTATTTCATCACTGGACGTTTACAAAAGTTAGAACATCTGAAAACTGGAGGTGGTCCAGGTTTCGCAAGACTTTATACATTTTGGGGTCATTTGACTAATTGGTGGGACAATCATGGTAAATGGACAAGAAATAGGACGAACAAGATAAAACCATTTGGCGAACCAAATTCCTTTTATCTAAATGACAATGTACTTGGAGCTACACGATCTACCCGTTCAAATTTATTGTGGAAGCCAGAGTTGTACGTCACCTGAACATGTTGTTCCTTAGATTTGTTCCAATCTAGAATATGCTCCCTCATATTCTAAGATCGACCACATCTTTGCCTTTATTCCGTACCAATTTGGAAGTGCAACTTTCGCAGTGCTTCCTGTGATTTGTCCTACTTCTTAGTCTAAGATCTAGTTGTCCTTGGTCGTTGTCTGATCCATGTTTAAAACTTTACTCCTATTTTCGCCCTGTAATCATTCATTCATATCATGCGTTCTGAATAGGAAATCAATGAACAAACAATTAGATCTTTGTAGAACTTCAACCAAAATCTCGATTCTTGTTCAGGCTCAAAGGCATAGGGTAGGTCGAACAATCGGTGCAGAGGCTTTTCGAGCATATGCCTTTGCTTTTTTAGTTGGTAAACCGATGAAAGAAATGAGTATAAAGTGCTTGATCAAGAGCTTTAGCTTAATCCAAGCAAACAACAAGAATTGAGACATTTACGTCCAGGTGTCAAAACACCGATTTGGATATGATCTCGGATATTATCAAAGTATTAAGCTCATGTTCAATACCTTTCCACTCATGCAGAGTTTTCACATCCAACTTCATTGCTAAATATTAACAGACTTGTTCCAGTGAAGCATGTTTTTTCTCTTCTAGGTTTCCCGAGATAATGAGAGACACTCCAGTACTGTTTTAGTCCAATGATCCATGGGCATTCCCAAGATCGATTGTCCAATGAAACGTTAAGAAGTCTCTCGATGATACATAAGATTAGATTTTGATGGCTTGACCTACCCTATAACACGCTCCAATTCCATTAACAGGCCTGAAGATTCGATTTTACGCTTATTTTCAATCGCAATCTGCAAACAATAACATTTAGGCAGGCCAAAGAAAGTCTGCCGTTGTTTACGAAAAATATTGCTGAAATTGACTCAGTTGAAATCATGAACATATTTCTAATTTTGTTCGTATCCTGCTAATCCGTCTTAATGATAAAAATCTGTCCAGCATGGCCAAGCGTATAGTTAGTTAATTCATTCTAACAACGGAATTTTTGGATCCCTCGATAAGGAACAATCCCATAATTGAAAGTCACCAACGAGAAAGATCTGCTCAATTTTCCCCATTTTCAGACCTGTGAACCGAGTCATCTGACATTTAACTACTCAGTTAGTGAAAACAATGGCTTTGGAAGCGAGAGCAGAATCGAGCCAACTACCTAGTACACACAGACACCTCTTCTTCACATTTAGGATTTTGTCCCAAAGTGTTTACGTTCTGACAAGCATTTGCCTGACATTTTAACAGACTCACACCCGACAATCCCATTTTCCGGACCTTCTTCGCACTTTTTGTCTTCACGGAACGAAAGAAATTCGCATTTTCATCGTTCCGAGCATGTTATTTGACGAGCCGCGCAGTGGCAGGTCGGACATTCAGTGTGGGGTCACTGAATGCAACGAATTGATCACGACCCTCGAGATCTTGTTTGTTGTCCTAATTTCCTCGAGATTTGTCTTCTTCTCGAGCTCGTTTTGTGGCTTGACAATCCCCCTTTGTTTGGGAACTCGATTAAAGAAGCCACAAAATAGCACATTACAGAACACAGACACATCTCGGGGTGGTATCGAGATTGGGGAGAGGGCTGAAAATGAAGTAATTTAAGCAAACAGAAGTTGAATTAGTCGGCAAGTGGGACTTCAAGTCATGGCCTCGATGCTATTGAGCTGACATGAAGCATTTTTTCTAATCTAGTTGTCGTCAAGTCAGGTGCCCAAATGTCATTCAAGTCATTAATCTTGGGAATGAGCGGAACCGTCGTCGTTATAACTAGAGTACCTTCGGCTTTTGTACTCGATCTTGAACAACAGTACAAATGTCAGGGAGGGTGGAGAAAAAACCCGCCGTTCAAGTAGAGACGACTACATATTGATGGCCTTGCTTTGATACACATCCATGTTTCTCGGTGACTTTTTCTATTTGTAACGATACATTTTTTATAATTCAGCAACAATATTTCTTCGGCGAGGCCATTTGAGTTGATGTAGTTTGAGAAGTAAATTGAACTGGAAATATCTGCATATTTTATCATATTATTGTATTATTCTTTGTCCTTTTTGTAATATTCTTAATTGCATTTTTTCCAATTTTATTTGGATTATTTGAGCAGCTCTGGTGCTTCGGCAGCCCTGTCGGTTGAATTCACGGCTCCTACAGAAGAAACGCTTGCGAAGAGTTTGTTTTGGCTTGGTAGTAGTGAGGTCTCTTTGAATGGGACTTTAATAGGGTTTATTCATGGAATGTAATTCCAGAAAAATGTAGTGTGGCAACCCTGACATTGAGCATTTTGGAGGGAGACAAAAGTTAATGCCAACCTTCACCGGGCATAGACTGAATTTGTCATTTAATTCAGTTTCCCGTCTTGATGTCTTGTTGAAGGAAATAGTATTCTGATATTGAACCAAGAGTTTAGTACAGAAACATAAATACACAAAAATGACATATTTTGAGTTTTGTAGCACAGCTCACTTGATAGTTGAAAATTCAATTGAATTCAAGAACGAGTAAGAGTGCAGGTTGGTTACAATATCCCTCCTCATAATGCTGAAAATCAGTGTTGCCACACTACTTTTTGTAGATCCTTTGCTCAACATGCCCTATACCAAGGACACTGTAAAATAACCTTGGTTTTGGAGAACCCAGGCATTTGTCTAGAAATAGTGCAGAACTGTACAATATCTAGAGAAAAGGGTTCCATTCAGGCACACCGTATTTAAAACCCATGCAGGTTTTAAATTTGGTACAAGTAGGCCTGGATATTTGCTCTCTAAGGCCAGATTTATCTCAGCCATCAACTTGTTGGATTTCGCAAAAAGTTGGTCATTCCATAATTCATTCCACTGGATGGATGGATGTTCCGAGATCTTTAAGAATATCTACGAAAGAGATGAAAGTGTCGTCCAGAATATGCAATATTGTTAATCTAAATGCCAAGCCTCAAAATGAAGTGATTACCCTTTGAGATCTTGGATATTTTTGACCCAATTATTGCTAAATAGCTTCATGTGTAAAGATATCTTTCAAGTTCCTCATAATTTGGAGCCATTCATTTGAAGGTCCGGCATATTGTGGTATCACCAACAAAATTGAAAGAATTTGACGAAATCCCGCACTTCAATGAGCAATTAAAATGGATAAAAGATTTTGTCGAACCTATGTCGTGCACCCTTTTTATTCAAATTATTGCATTTTTCATTACAACTAATGTGTTTATTGCAAGAATCGTGGTTAAGTTGCAAATTTAATTTAGGATATTTTTTAATAGCATTCCCGACCATATCTATGTTCAAGGACTATGTCAGGAAGCCGATTTGAGACCGTTACGTATAATGAATCGGACTCACTTACCTTAAGTGGAGCATCTCTCTTGCGACTAAACTTGATTGATTTTCAGTAGAACAACTTTTCCTTCAATAATCGTTACTTTCTTTGCACGTAGTTTTTAAAAATGAGGCTGGAAAACGAACACCCTCGGCGAGTTCGCCTATCTATGAAATCAAGTTTGATTAGAAGAGCCAGAGCTTACCTAAACCTTTCTTCAAATGCGAAGATTTTAACTTTTTGGGATTGCTTTTTCACTCGTAATCCCCAGTACTATTAAAAGTGAAAGGTTATAATTCGTCTATTTATTACCTTTCACTTTTCATATGATATTTGGTCTACCCACGAATTTGAGTTGACAGACCGAGCTAGTCCCTGAATATAGGGTTTATTTGGAATGCTATCTAAAAATTTATCCAAGTCTGACTTGAAAGTTGCTACCGGATCAATAAGGCCTACGTATTCCCTACGAATATTACGAATATTAGAGGGAAGCAAATTAAACAATCAAGGAGCCTGAGAAAGAAGAGAAGAGAACTTCATTGTTCGAACTAGCCTGGATTTTCGAAGGCTTGAAGGTGCTCTCATTATCTACGAGTGGAGTGTTCAAAGGAGTTGAACTGAAGGTCATTGAGTGGAATTTCATTCCGTTCAAAGCCATATTACTCTCAATAACCCAAGAGTAGATTATATCTAGGTCCTTTGCAAGGCTACTGGAATCTTGGTCATTCCTACCAGAGACTAACTTTGTATCGTCAGCATATGAAGAGATAATGACCTCCCTACTAAGCCTCTCAAGTGGATCAATGAACATGATAAACAGGAGGGGCCCTGAGATGGAACCCCAGAGAACACCCGACTTGACATCATGTACGTCACAAAGGGATCCTGCGACCTTAACAATTTGCTTCCTTTCGTGAATAAAGCTTCTTATCCAATTGAGAACCTTGCCTTGGATCTCAATGTCATGAAGTCTATTCACTATAACGAAAGGCCATGATCTGCTTTATTACAGGCCTTGGCAAAATCAAGATAGGCAACATCAATTGACTCGTGTCTCTCTAGTTCCTTGATATGTTCTATGTATATGTTCAATCAGTTGGGTAACCGTGCTAAAATGTGCTCAGAACCCATGCTGGCTAGGAGGAAGGACTTCATTGACTTCAAGAAACTCTACAAATTGGAACTTCATGATCTTCTCAAACATCTTCGCAATATTCGAAGTGAGAGAAATCGGCCTATAGTTACAGGGGAGTGACTTATCTCCCCCTTGGAAAATTGGAACAATATGAGCTACCTTCAGAGAAGAGGGGAACTTGCCCTGGTCCAAGATGCAACGCATCAAGTACGAGAAAACAGGAGCTAGAACCAGTGAGCATTTCATCAGAAACTGTGATTTAACACCATCTGGACCAAGAGAATAATTGGTGCCCAAATTGACTAGCCTTGTCAATCTCAACAGACTCGTTTTCAGCGCAATGAGTTGTTGCTTCTAAACTCAGCGAGGTTAAAATCACACTAGAGGACTGATCTCCAAGCATCTTAGCCATTTCCTCGACATTCCTAATTGCTTCCCTAATAAAGCTCAAAAGGTCCAACTGGGTGTTTCACCTTTCTCCTAGACTTTACATAAGAGAAAAAACCAGAGCCTCGGTCGTGCTGAAATTTGCCATGTGAGTTCCTTCAAGTCAAACGTCATTGATCTTCTCAAAAAAAAAAAATCAGTGGCTTGATTGCGCGCCGGTGCAATAAATAGGGTCGCCCAAAATAACTTGCAAATCCGAGATTTTTCTGCAAATATGTTTCATCTCCAAATTTTGCTATTTTAACAGCAACATTTGACCATTTTCTGCAATTTCAGCCATTTCAGCAAAATATATCAACAATTGTAAAAATTCACAATTTTTATCATGAATTCTGATAAATACTAGGGAGAAATGTATACTACCTGATTTGTTTTTTCAAGTCTTTTGAAAAAAAGTACACGTATTATGTATGAAATAGATTGCAGGCATATTACCAACCACTTGCTATGTATTCCATCCATCTTAAACAGCTCTTTTATCATTGCAGTTTTTTAACATACTCTATTTCAAATGTTGGAACTCAGTTTTGTTTGAGTAATGAACTTCTCCTTTGAAAATCAGGCACATCTTCACATGATTTTTTGATTTATGTGGTAATTAGTCAAGAGGTGGATGGTTAATTTGCAAAAAAATGACTTAATTATTAATCAATTTTCTTAACAAACTTGTTCTGCAATATATTTCCTACGCTCTGACATTAATGTTTTTGTGTTAATGAACCGAGATTTGTTTATTTTTTAAAGAAATGTCGAGGATATGGAAAATGCTGACACGTTTAGGAGGCACCATGGATATGGCAAGAACCTGCTCCTTAGGGATAGCAGGTTCAAATCCCAGTGCTGGAAGATATATGATATAATTTTCCTTTTCTACGTGTTGCTTGATAGGGAAGGCAAGAACAGCCCTTACACACCCCAGAGGGTGTTGGTGCCTAATGTTTTGCAAAGTTCATTTGCAATTTTTGGTGCAAATTCGGTTGACTTTTATGCAAATTTGCTTTCACTAACTACCATACTTATCTGCAAATTTTGGCCGGCCCTAGTAATATAAATGGGCAACTGAAGCCTAAACAGAGGTCACCGTGTATCTCGTCCCGTGATAATCAGAGAAGTTGTAAACTTATGACTGGTAATAATCCCTAATTTCACTATGAGTTCGCTATGGCAGAGATTACTCGGAGAAAAACCTTTGGTGGAGATTAACTGTTGGGGAAAACCGATGGCCAACATGATTTTGGAATCTTTCGTTTATTGATATCTTATATCGATTTCCCACTGTTAACCATGACGTGACTGAAAGAATACAGTGCAAAAAAAGGAGCAAAATCTTAAACATGTATTAGACAACGATCATGGAGGACTAGATTTTAGAAGAAGGAATTGGGACAATTTGCAGGAAGGAATGTGAAAGTTTGCATTTCCAAACTGGCACGGAACAAAGGTACAGATGTGGTCAATCTTAGAGTAAGAGGGAGCACATTCCAGATTGAAATAACTCTAACAAAAAAACATGTTCAGGTGACAAACAGCTCTGGCTGGAGGCTTCCACCATAAATTCGGACCGGTAAATGAAGTACTTTGTCATTTACAGTGGATGAAAGAAATTTGTGTCGCCACCCTAGTCATGACGCAAAGGAATGATGCCTTTCACAATCTTGCACAACCTAACCAGAGGCCTATTTTTAAGCTCTTATCTCGGAGTTAGTTAGGGACTAAGACATTCAAAGAGTGGGACATTAACCAGTGCGAAAATACACCTGCCTTAGTGGTGAACAAGAGAGCTTGTCGACTAGCCCTCTATGGTGAACTGATTCTCCCTCTGGGTAATGTCCAGGTTAACTCAGAGGTACAAGCGTTTAAAAAGCTCGCCTCAAGCTGTATTAGATCCTGCGAAACGCAAGTGTTTCAAGGCTAAGAGCGACCTTACATTGGGATGGAAAACCAAGATTGAATCCGGTTTGAGGATTGAAGTAGGACTAGTGCTGGGGTTAGTCCGGCAATAGTCCAGCTCGGAGATATTTAAAACTCGCGCTTGTTCCTATTTGAACATTGGATTAAGATCATAGAAGAAGTAACATAGAAGAAGTAAAATCGAGTTTGTTGTGGTTTCATACGGCACCTGAATCGGTAACCAGTGGACAGTGCACCTCTAGGTGATGGAAAGTAGCGCCTCTACAATCATCAGAAACTATACCCTGGCAGCCGATCAGCTGACATTCTTTCACTCTGAAAACTAGTTGGCCTGGTAGCTCTCATGGCACTCTCTAGGACTCGCTTCTTCTATGTTAAGACGTGGCAACATCACAAAATCTGGCTTGACGAGTAGCAATCTCGTACTTTGATCTCGACCCACAAACGAGCCTATTTCATGTTCTTTCCGTATCAAATATTACATTTCAATTACGTGCGAGTATGAACACCTAACATGGCGCAAACGATGGTACAACCTGCAACTGAAACGGCATATTCGACTTAGTGTTCCATTTTGTTCTTGTGGCTTGTGAGAAAAGAAATGGCTCCAAAAGAAGAGATGCTCAAATCATTTCGAGCATGTTCAGATTACTCTTCAGAGACTGGAACGCATTTTTCGACGAGTGAACCGTCTGGTGAATGTGGCAAAAGCATCTCCTGCAAGCGAAACACTTTCAGAAGCCGAGGCTGAAATATGCATTGTTGAGGAAGTTCGTGCCTTATTTCGGAAGATTTCGCTTCTTCATCCGAGTCATGGAGTACGGCAGTAGAGTAGTGGAGTGCCAAGCTCTCTGAAACCTCGTTAGAAGACGTTTCAGTTTTGCGTTACCTCCTAATCAAGTACTTAAACATGAAGATGGAATTCATGGAGCACATTAAGCACACTCTCTCAGCGGGAATAGATCGGATCAGGAGGTAACGCCTAACCCAACAAAACCTCGCTAGAAGACGTTCGATCTCAGACCCAGCTTTCCACTCCAATACTGACGTACTCCATGACTGGACATAAGGCCATCCATGGACTACTACATTAACCAAGATTAAGAGCAAGGTTTAGATGTCCATGGGCCATCCCAAATTAATAATGCTCTCAAACCGGACAAATTGATATTGAGTTCAAATTTGGCAGAATTTGAGCGTGGCGTACAAATTTCGAACTCTATTATTCATCAAATCGTATGGACACCTTCCCACTACCCGAACAACAGGGATATTTGCGTTCATGCTTGGAAATGAAGCTTCAGCATATGATGGAGACTCAAATTGAATCTGCCACAGAGATTATGGGCGAAAGTGGATGCTTACACGCACTGCTAGAGATTTTTCTTCTCAATGTACCAGTTTTGACGAGACAATACAATTTCTTTCGTTGTAACCAAAAAGAAGGAGAAAACTGCCGTGATTGATACTTAAGACTGCAGTTGGAGGAGCAAAAGACCGCGTTGGACAATCTTGATGAGGATGATATGTTCATTTTACGGCTAGTCACTGGAACGTGCGATCAGAAACTTCGAGAAGAGTTCCTACGACAGACCAAACCAACCCGTCAAAACTTGGTGGACGTTGCAGGTGCTCAGGAAACGGCAGGCCAAAGTTGAGTCAAATATTTCCTTGGGGACTGATTACTGAATCACACGTAACAGCGGCTAAACTCTCAAGTTACCGACAAGAAAAGAAAAAGAGCTTTAAGTCTTATATCCACAGAGGTGAATCAAACAACAAGGTTAATAAATGCGGATCTGATAGATCAAGTGTACTTGCTGTGGATACGAAGAGCACGTAAAGGCTGAGGCTTGTCTTGCCAAGAAAAAAGATTGCAACTATTGCAGAAAAATGGGCCACTTTGGGACAGTGTGTTCCAAGCGTCTAGCCAAAGGAGAAAATACTTACAATGATGGACCTAAGTCTACAAACAAATCGGAACCAATTTCGTCATTAACAGTGTTTGTCCGATCAATTTAAGGTTCCCATGAGACTCCGCAATCAAGAGTGGAAATTTATCCAGACGTGGGTGACCCTTTCAGAATAAGATTGTTACCTGATACGGGGGCTACAGAGATATTGATCTCTGCTGATGTGGCTCACATCTATGGGATCCAAATTCGTACTGAGATGAAAAAAGAAATCATTGCGGCAAACAAGTCTCCCTTGGTGTGTCATGGATTTGTCAACTTGACTTTGCGGCACCTTGGAAAGTATGAAACAAAATTATCCGCTTTTATTACCCCTGATTTACACGATGAAATACTACTTTCGTGGCACCATATGATTGAATTGGGAATGCTCTCTCCTAAATTCCCACATTTTACCCGAAGGTACCACAATGGCCATCCGCCATGTCACTACGGCTGTTTTGATTAGCGACAACTCCATTGACCTCAAGGCTACGTTACACAAGTTATTTGGTGATTTCCCTACTGTTTTAGACGAATCTGATCAATTGAGACCTATGAGAGGGGAACCGATGAACATATACTTGAGAAAAGATATTGAAATCAAGCCAGTACACAGAAATAATCCTTAAGCTTTTCGAGATGAAACCGAAATGGAACTAGCGTTCATGCTCAGGTCAGACATAATTGAGCCTGTAGTTGAACCTTCCGATTGGTTTAGCCCGTGTCTGACTGTACCCAAGCCAAACAAGAAAGTCCGAATTGTTGTCGATTTCTCCGGTTTAAAAAATTACGTAAAGCGACCAATGCATCCATTCCTTTCTCCTCGTGAGTTATCCACCTCAATTTCCGCGTCTACCAAGTTATACGTCGCTTTTGATGCCGTCAAAGGATATTGGCAGATCAAGTTGGATGACGAATCTCGTGCTCTCTCTACGTTCTTAACTCCCTTTGGTGGTTTTCAATTTCGTCGGGCTCCTATGGGATTGAACGTCTCTGACGACGAGTATTGTGCTCGGGGTGATTGCTGGAGTTCCTGGAGTAAAGAGATAAATTGTGGACGATATCCTCATATTCGGATCTTCGTTTCGGGAAATTCAGGACAGAACGAGACAAGTGTTGGATCATTGCGCTGAAGCTTGAATTGCCCTTTCAAGAAACAAAGCTCAGTTTGGGGATTCCGTTAAATTTGCCGGTTTCATCCTCAGTTCTAGAGGTGCACACCCTGATCCCGCTAAAACTTCAGCCATCGCCGAATTTCCGACTCCACTTAATAGAACTGATCTTC
>NC_081440.1:2412952-2420356 GCF_007210705.1 Tigriopus californicus | reverse complement strand
TCAAGTAAACGAAATTCAATGAAAAATGTGGTCCGGCACCCTGATTTTGGGCATTTTGGGGAGAGGGAGCTAAGACAAACATCACCGTCACCTCGCACCATTCGCCCATTGAATTTTCAATATTCGAGTGATTTTGAGCGAGTTGTGTTACAAAACCCTACTAAACATTGAGCATGTTTGGTGTTAATCAGTGAACGCACTATCAAATTGGCTCAATATCACAATGCTAATTGCCTAGACAAGCATGTAAAATGAAAACATGTCAAAATCCAATGCATGCACAGTGCGGTTTGGCTGGGCATGTTGTCTTTGATTTTACTCCATGGAATGACATCAGTTGTCCATGAACGCGTTTACTTGACTAGCCCTATTTGAAAATTGGATTAAGACGTGGCAACATCACATCTGGTTTGACGAGTAGTAATCTCATACTTTGATGACGACCCACAGTCAAGTTTTTTTTCGTGTTCTTTCCGTATTAAATATTACATTTTGATTACGTGCGAGCATGAATACCTAAAAAGGGCTTCAGTCTTTCACTGTACCAAAGTCGAACAAAAAGACTCGTACACCAAAAACTCGTCCCAGAACTAGTTCTACTTCAATCCTCGAACCGGCTTCAATCTCAGTTTTCCATTCTGGTGTAAAGCCGCCCTAAGTCTTTTAGTTCGACTCTTATGAGGGATCTCCCTCAGGCCATGAGAGAGTCAGGTGAAGCTCTTTTGAAGACCTTCAAGTACCGTCTTTTTTCAGATGAGAGAAAAACTTTGGGAGGCCTACTCGACGACCCCCGAACACGCGTTTTGGAATAATGAAACGTCTAAATTTGCATCTCTGAATGAAAAATGAAAAGTGCCCTCTAATCAGCCCCATCGTCCTACTAGCTTTGGTTGCAATGTAGGCCGAGTTTCAATTGTTCTGTAGTTTGGAATCCACCAAAACACCCAAATCCTTTTAAGATTTAAAAAAACTGCCACTCATGCAGAATACTGGGCCGTTTTTCTTGCTTCTAAACCGCATAAATTTGCATTTAGCAACATTGAACTACTTATCTTTTTGGCTTGCCCACTCATCTATGCGGCCTTAATGGGACAGTGTCTCCAGTAGAAGGATTGAACACTGCATTGTGGTTGGACGAGGTGTGAAAGACTTCTCCGTAAGGAAAAAGGAGATTCGCTGGCCCTTCACCGTCGAAACAACACAAAGAGATCCTGATTATGACCGAGTCTGCGTCTATAAGGTCTTCTCTAAACCGCATACTTCTGTCAACGAAAAAAGGAGTAAAATTTCTATCATTGGCCAGCAAATCTAAAAAAGATCAAGCACCCCATTATTTGTTGCATGACTAAAGATGTCAGCCAGAGTTCAGACCCTGCCTTCCAATCTTCAAAAAATACACTCCCCTAGGGACAAATGGTTAGAAGATTGACTACTGCTGGCTGCATACATTGATGCCGTTGTGGACTGAAGCCCCTTGGGCATAAGTTATGACGTAACTACTTTGCATTGGGCCTATAAAAGGCGACCTAAACAGAGTAGGTAGAGGTGGTGGCAAGCACTTCAACCGACCTTAGCCTTTGAATGAACCGCCCATGTGCAGGTTTAAACAGATTGAACATTCTATTACATATTGGCACCGGCTTCAAATCCCGTTTGGGGCGAGCGCATCTATGGGTGGACGTCGGAATAACAACGTTATCTATTTGCACTCGTCCAAATCCCTCGATTTAATTGCCAGCTCGACATTTCTAGTAATTTTAGTAATAGAGTGGTTATTTGTCTTCATTCTCTAGCACATTAAATTTTACGATTTTTTCCGCACTCTACACGAAATTTTACTTGGAGAAGCGCTTTCAGTTGATTGAACCCTTCAATTTTCATGCTTCGAATCATTGACAGGCAGGACATTTATTTCAAACTTTCCCTTCCTCGGATTTCGAGACATTATTATCCAAGCCCGTTTCAATATCCATGGGCTGCGGCAGATTGTCGATGGAATTCGTTGATGACTCTTTGTCCTTGGCTTCTGCGACTTCTGTACAAGTCTCTACCTTCACCTCTTCCACCACAGCCTCAGGCTTATCCGGTTCCTGTAAAACAATGTAGAGCACCTAAATTTCAATCGATATACCGACCTAAAGGACGGGACCTCCGCGAGTTACAGATCAGCTCTCATAATCGTTGCTCACAAGGCCACCTTTCCTTCTCACCACCCACGGGTGGTCAGCCCGAACCCGCACGCCCACGTTGGCCATGGTTTGAAGCAGTGTAGTCTGAATTGAGTTATGCCCGGGCAAGCACCTCTCGTATTGTGCTACCTTCGCCGGTCACGGGAGTGATTTCAGCCACGTGGAGCGAGATCAACATCTCCGAAGGGACTGTCCAATGTGAAAGACCAGGTCCCTCCGTCATAGACTCCCTCCTCCATGGTCTAGTTTCTGAACCCCCGTCCTCTCCGTATTAGAGGGGCGCCCGTCTAGAGCGTGGAAAAGCGACCCTTCTCTCAGACCTTCCCAAGGGCAGTTTAGTTTGTCAAGAGTGACCAGGCACCCGTGTGTGACCCCTGAACAAGAGCTTGCCTCAAACCGGGAACGCGAATCCGGCCCGACCAGGATTTGTGGGTGGTTTACGGAGTATCCTTTGCATTGTGGTGTGTCATCATTCTGTATGTTGGTGGGGATAGAAGACTCGAAAAATACAGTACCTTTTCTTCGTAAATGGAGGGTTGAAGTACCGTGTGATAGACGCATGTGCTACTTTCAACCACATGAGGGATAGGAGTCTCACAAGGTCCATCATCGGCTTGAGTGGTGACGCCGCATTCGCGAAACAAAACCTGGGTTGAATCTTGAAGCACGTGCTTAATGCAATATTTGGACATGGGAATGCAGATTTCGCCGCATTTGGTGCTCTCTGTCAAGTTGAATGAGCATTTGGCGAATGACGGCGGCTTGTACTCGCCCTTCTCGCTGTGTCGCTTCCGTTTGAGCATCAGCTCTTTTTGTAGCACGGCTTCCAGCCCTTGAGGACGGTTGTAGTGATTCAGAGCCTTTATTCTTTCATACTGGAGCATGTCTTCGATAGTGTCCTTGGGCTGGCGATGGATGGACATGAGCTGGTCCTCTTTCTCCTTCCGGACAGATTGCTTGTACGAACGGCGTTCCTCTTTCAACATGTATTGAAGCCGTTGAAATTGATCAATGTACAATTTCTGTAGGCGTATGAGTTTGTCACGCATGATGCGGATCACTTCCTCGGCCGAATACGTACCGGCGTGTCTGGAAACAGAATACCAATGAAATATCAAGATCTGGCAGACTTCCTACCTCTACGGCATTGCTAAATTACTTCAGCGGATCTTCCAGATCTGAGTCGACACTTTCCGCATCAGAATCACCCTCAGTTGGCCACGCATCCTCGATGAAATTGGGGATGTCTTCGTCGGGGTCCACGTCGGTGCCATGGCCCAAGAAACGTTGAGAGGCAGGTGGGACTCCATCGAGCAAGAGATCTAAAACACCAGTGTGAGTGTTAAGCTGAATGAAATATGCACTGCAGTCCGTTCGAGTTCAGTCATGGAACCTCTCGAACACCACGTGTTCACATACTAAAGCCTGGTCAGCTGTTCCCAGCATACAAATGAACTTTGCCGTTGAGGCGATGTGGGAGCAAAAGCAGGAACACAAGAGAGAGCAAGCCAAGAAGAACGAAATACATGGAGACCTCTGTCAGGGCGTAAAGCTCAATCGTAATTGTATCAGATCACAATTAAGCCATTCAGTTTTTCTTGAGAATATGAAAACAGACTTGAGCTTGCATTGCATAGGTCAATAACCCGAGAATCAAGAGAAGGAGAAAAACTCACACCCCAAGTTTCAGCATGATCGAGGTTTTCATTGACGAGTAACCGACGATTGAAATTTGCAATTGCTTATGTACTAGGAACTACGGTTGATTTATGGACACAAACAAGTTTTCAATAATCGAATGATTTTGAGTGAGGTGCGATACACAACCCGACAAAATGAACAAGTTTGGTGTAATTCGGTGAACGCACTATCAAATGGGCTAAATAATTTACCACAATGCTATTTGCTTAGACAACCAGGTAAAATGAAATAAATGTCAAAAGGCAATGCATGCACAGTGCGGTTTGGCTGGGCATGTTGTCTTCGATTCTACTCCATGGAATAATGTTAGCTGTTCATGAACGCGTTCACTTGACTAGTCTCTACACTTGACAAGCCCTATTGAACACCATGGAACCAAATTTGAGATTTTATCAACACTGAAAAAAGAAACAGCCAAAATAATAACTGACATTTGGGCCAATATATTTTTTGCAGAGATCCCAACAGTTGAAGACAAAAATGTACTAACTTCACTTAATGTCATATTCATATAATAAAACACATTAATTCAGAACCTCACTTTTAAAGATCTCCATTCAGTTCCACAAGTGAGCTTGGCATGAAAAAATAATTCCGAGAAAGCAAGACTCACCTAATTTGTCTTGATCGCTCAAGGGAACTGCGGGCTTATCCGTTTCACTTTTGACGGTCTTAACCACCACAGGGGAGACCGTGGTTGACGGGAGACCGTTGAGGGGGGTCGAAGGAACCAATGGTTTTTCGTCCTTTTTGGGGGAAGCATCGGATTTGGAGGCTGGTGAATGCTCGGGTTCGTCATGTCTCAGACGTTTGTAATGTTGAAGATCTGCCAAAGCACGTTGGGCTAGGTCCGCTGGTCTTTTGTTGCTTTGCAGCCGGGTACGAATGATTAATGCTTTCTTCGCGTGGTCGGAGCACATTCTAATGAATAAAACTGCAAATTAATTGAATAAAACAACAAATTTGTTTGGACTCATAACTAAAGCTAGTGCCCGAAAATTATTTGTGTTTGGCCACTTTGTCTTCCATCCTTTGATATTTGGCATTGTTTCTAATTTCGGGACTTTGGATCGCTTGAGCGCAACTGTAATGAGTGGGGCTGACCAAAATATGCAGGATTCAAATTTGGGAAAAAAGGTAGGCATTTTGCTGCAACTTTTACGCAGTTTTAGCCCTCTTCGACGAAATATTTTTGAAATCAGATTTACTTTGGGCAATTGTGTTAAGGTTGAATTTTTGGTGCTTTTTCCGGTGGATCATGAATTTACAAAGAACAGTCGTAGACACTAAATAAGATAACGTTATTCGTTAGTCCTTTTTATTGACTAGTAAAATTTCATCATTTCATATTTTTGACATACAATAAAGGAGACTCTTTCGTTTGTCGTACTGTACTTTACTTCTCCCTTTCACCCTGGACACGTTTCAAATTTTGCAGACAATTACCGTGAATACATTACCGGGAAGCTAACAACGAAAAACAAACATCTCTTTCTTAACAACTTGGCCCACTTCTGTGACTATTGTAAAACCAATCAGATTAACTACGAGACCCTGAAACTTCATCAGACCATAGCCAGAGTTCAGGGGTTCACAACAAACGGAAAACGCTCCGACAAATGACTCCCAATTAAGGACTGCCATTTTCATTTTCAACCCCTCAACCAAATAAAAAGGTCTTAGAATCAAGAACCCAAGTCAATTAAAATAAAGTTTTGAATCATTAAAGAAATATCAATAACTGGCCTGAAAAAAATATATATGATAATGCTTTTTTAGGGTCTCGTGTATAGTAGAGGAATAATACATAAATAAAAGAAAACATGGTCGAAAATGGTTAAGGAATAAAGAGATTTGAGAGCCCTAGGTTCACCCTATAAACCGAATGGTTTGTTTTCATGGGGGGAGACCTTGACTAGATTTTTGATGCCATTGTGCAATCCTCCGCTTTGTCGCAAGAAAGCTGTCCGACTCAGAGAGCTCGCTCAGTCGACCCCGTGACCTTTCCCAAAATGCCCAAAACACAATAGAAGGAATCGGGTGTCCGACATGAATAACAGTCGGGAACCGCACAGCCAGTTGAGTGCGAGGCAGTGATCATTTCAGTGACATATCCGATCCATCGTTTGCTTGGAGTGGGTAAGTTTTCCAACTTTATCATGTTACCAACAATGAATTGATTCCAACTCTTGGGAATTGATCACAAATTATGCTATATTGAACGACGGAGCTAAGAGAGAACGTGCCAGGCACGATCCGGTCAGTTGAATCAACAACTTTAAACTTGAAATGTCGATACTTGGCCGGCGGGTAAGCCATTATTGATATTTTACAACAAAGTGTGTGGCAAAGTGTCAATTTTGATTCCAAATTATAGCATTCATAATTCAGGCCACGGTAGTCTAACAAACGGCAAAAAAACCCGGGTTTTTTCGTAACGGTCGAAACTGGTCCCAGCCGCCTCAAGACTAGTTTGTCCAAACGGGCCCCTGAACACGCTTCTGGCCGCTGGCGGTAAGAAAATAATCGAGTCAGCGACACCCTGCCCAATCCTGCCTAATACTCCGGCATGATCACAGGTCACTCCATGGCCGAGCCATTTCACCCAAGTCAATCAGCCCTGCCCCCATCCTCGATCCCTCAATACGGTCTCTTGATCTTAATGAGCCCGCCTTCGGTATCTGGGATCTGGGATCTGGGATCTGGATCAATAATCTAGTAATCAACCGGAATCGTTGGCCAATCCTCCTCACCCGTCCTTTTTGTCCTGTTTGGGCGCAGGTTTGCCGCATTTCCGGGAAGCCGGTCGACTCAAGCCGCCCGCCAAGGGCATAGAGGTGGTGGTGGTGGTAGTGGTGGTGGTGGCGGTCGTACCTCCCGAACCCAGGGCCCAGGTAGTGGAGGCGTGGGTGCCCGTAACCCCCGTCCCCGGCCCACCCAAAGCGGCCGATGTGACCGGCGTGGTAGTAGGATGATGGAGCGAGGCGGTGGGCGTGGGCGGAACGGAGACATTGACGGCGCAGGCCTTGAAGGGCGCTTTGGGCTCCTCCAAGATGTGTTTGGCGCAATACTCATAGCCTGGATGACAATCTCGTTGACACGCGTGACGGGCATACCGACAGTTCATTTTCCTTAGTCCAGGCAGGCCCACGGTTCTGAGTACGGTGCACGGGTCTACTATCGGCCGCACTTCGAAGCGTCAACTTCAGGGATCAAACATAAGAGAGCGTCGGACGTCTGTTGTTCTGTCTATGTAGGATTGGGTGGTGGTGGTGGGCAGTGTTACCATATTTCTAGCTCAGATGACGGCCAGACATAAGGAGATGTTCTAGAGTTCGAGAGAGAGAAATTCCACGCCCAGATTTTTCTGGTTTCTAGTGAGGTTGTGTTGTGTGAAGCATGGGGATTGCCATTGAACACATTTAGTGGCGCGATTGTCAAAATGAAGTCCCGAATTCGGAGAGCTGCAGGGCTGATTGATGGCTTATTTGATTGCTTTGGTTGAAAGTCATGA
>NC_081440.1:2407795-2412901 GCF_007210705.1 Tigriopus californicus | reverse complement strand
GGGATTGCCATTGAATACATTTAGTGGCGCGATTGTCAAAATGAAGTCCCGAATTCGGAGAGCTGCAGGGCTGATTGATGGCTTATTTGATTGCTTTGGTTGAAAGTCATGATTGAGCGGTGATGAATCAAGTCTAGCTTTAAATGTCAGGGCAGGTCTTGGATTAGAAAATTAAGTTGCAGCATCCGACCCAAGCTCCACCTGAACAACACCGGCTGAACAATCGACTTGTACTGTTATTCAAAAGATAATAATAATTATTGAAGATCTCAACTAAATCTTTTGCAATTTCTTTTTAAAGATCATTTCATGATTAAATCCAATAGCGCAAAAAAGTCCAATATGGAAGCACTGTTTACATGGTTTTTTTTTTGTTGTTGTTTGGATGAAAGCAGCGTTACCATGATAAGTGATGCCACTAAACTACCCAAGTTTAGCAGGTGAAAAATGACGACTTCGATCGATCGAACTGGAATGAAAAGAAAAATGAAAAAAGTTTAGTCGTCTTGTATGAGTATCGGTTGCTGACACTCATAACTACTGAGATTATTTCTAGCTATGATGTTCACACCTGTCAAAACAATTCAATTAAGTTTTGGTGTTGTCTGTTCTGTTGTGCCATCTTACAACGAGTATTCATTTGCTCTTAATTTCATGAGCTGAAAATTTCGCGCGGTTTGGGTCGAATCACTTCAGACGGATAATGCAGTGTGTAGTTGGCCGAACTTCGAGCTCTGATATAAATACGGAAACGGGTTCAAAAGCCAAATGACTGGCGCAATAAATGAATTGGATTTTATGCTCCTTGAGCGGGCTAACTTGGCAGACTCTTTGATTTTTGGCTTCTCCTGATTGGACAAAGGCTAACATATGGCAGAAGTGGTTCCATCCACCGTATGTGGAGCTCACTCCATAGCATGAAGGTTGCATCAGATTATTTGGACGAATATTTGAGGAATTTTTATGGCGTCCCTGGTCAAATCCGCCCGTCTAGCCAGTATCAAGCGAATCGAAAGCCAGCCGTCTGAAAGTGATCCAGGATTGTGACTCATAGACAGTTCAAGATCCAATGAGAAGCAATCTCGCAATGAATATGTTTTTTTCAACTACACAAGGCTCGGTACCCGATTGATTCTGAAATTGGAAAATACACCTCGTGGAATTTAAAGCTAACAAAGCAAATAAAACTAACCGGCCGTGCACAGGGGTGGAAAATGTCACTCAGAGCGATGGTACTCGTTACGTTATTAACGAACCCTGAAATCTCTGGTCCTTTTTAGGAGGCTAGAAGTTATTTGGCTATAATACAAACCATTTATCTTTCAATTTTCAATTATAGCATGAAAAAACCAAGAAACCTTCATAAAAACATTAAAAAGCACTGTCTGAAAATAAAAATATATAAACTACTGCAAAGATATTCTTCCATTGATCGAATTGATTCATTACGGCTTTCGTAAGATTGACGGCATTGTCAGCTCGTTTTGAACCCAAGCTCCTCCGTTCTTAGTCCTTCCGCCTCCCGCCTAATCAGCCAGCCCTGTTCCTGCCTTCCAGGAAATCAAGGCGTCCTTGAGCCAAAGAGCCCATGAAGGGTGACGAACCCTACACTTTAGATGCGAGTATCCACACCTGACCAGCCTCATTTATTCACGCTATCACTGTCTGTGACCATCTAATAATGACGCTCATGAATATCAAATCATCATATCCATTAAGTTTATACCCTAACTACTCATGGCCATGCCATGCCTTAGTATTTCCCACCGGGCTTCAACGTGCCTTTTGGTCACTTGCTTGGTTCAGCGTGTAGTCGTTCAGTTGGTCCTGGTGAAGTGAGCAGAACGGGCCCTGAACAGCGGAAAAGAAGAACAAGTGAGTGAGTCAGAAAGTGAGTGAGGCTGAGTTTGGCCATCGTCCGGAGTGATCCATACCCACTAATCCTCGTACAGCCTCGTGCCCCGCCCGACCGTTACACCCCTCGTTCCAGGCTATGACCCAGTGAGTCGGGAAGTGGCCGTGACGTGAGCCGTGGGCCGTGTGCGTGGCCTGAATTGTGCCCGTCATAGTTGAGGGCTAGGGGCGGATCATGTCGGCCCATCCGGCCTCGCGTTGGTATTTCTCGGCCAAGCAACTGGAGGACACGCCCAGTGCGCAGGCGGGTCTGGCCAAAGAGAAGGAATTGAGTTATCGCCAACAGGCGGCCAATTTCATTCAGGACATGGGACAACGTCTACAAGTGTAAGTCCATCTTTCAACCGGGATTTAGCCACTCAAATGGCCGCGGGAAAGAATCCCTGGATCCGGATGGATCCGGATGGATCCGAAAGGATTCGGAAAGATTCGGAGACCGGAAGCCAAGTTCTGGCCTCATTTGGGCATGTAGGCGGGGAATCTCTCCCTGATTTCATTCCTGTAGATTGGGGTTATATTTGAAATGTTATGAAAATCAGTTTCGTTGTATCTAGGGCAGAGTTGGGCATGACACTGGGTGGATCGTTGACCCACCCGGGTTTTATAGGCACGACTAACGGAGCGTCTGTATTGAAGGCGTGGCGGTTAGTACGAAACCACGTCGAAATTGGCCCCCTGATAGGTGGTCTATCATCGTGTTTGAGTCCTTCCCATGGCGTAACCATGATTGGGTCTCCACCGATTGGAGCGTCCGGCCAGTCACGTGGATTGAGACGCGGTTATTTAGTAACGCGTCCATTTGTTTGGATAGTTGGCGTCTCTGTTGATGAATGTCCCCCGAGATTAGTTAGATGAGCGTGGGCATAGGTCGAAGACTCTCCCTCAGAAGTTCCCAGGAGGTTGTTGGTTAGTTTGTTGGTCAGATGGTCGAGCCCAATGCCTTAAACCGGAGGAGTAAATCTGACATCGAGCCAAGATTGTACTTTATCGGTCCCTAAGTTGGTTCCTGTCATGAACTGATGATGGGTAGGCCAATGCAGAGATATTTCCCCTTCTTGGTCCCAACCATCATTAATTCGAACCTCCTGATCGAAAATGAACTGAAATTCATCCACTAAATGCTGTAAAAACCAACACTCATGCTTTGATTTAAATACCACATAGAAGCTGGTGACTGGGATCGAACCTAGGGTAGTATACTAGACGCTCTACCAATACACTGCAACTTATAGCCTGGTCCCTCGGGATATGTTACGACTGTCATGATGGACGCCCACCTGCCAATCTGCCATCTGATGGGTGTAGTGAGTGAGCGGAAATGATACTTAGGAACTAAATAACCAAACTCCTGACGACTACCATGTCAACTAGGTCGGGCTGTTATGAAAATGTTTGAAATGTCGGTCAGTTCATCAACGCCAAGTCGAGTCCAGTTATGGAATGATCAAAGAGTAAAAAGTTCGAAACACAAAAAACATGCTCGACAAATAGAACAAAGCGACAGACTTGGCAATAAAAAAAAGGATACAGGGCTCATTCAGAAAATCATCCAACCCTGGGATTGGCTACCGTGAAGGACGGATCGGCCTTTGGATCTTAAAGTTTTAAAATATTGAGCGAACACAATTTACTGGAACCGAAATGATCATGAAATTCCAGGAAAAGTTATAGCTTCAAGAGGTCGACTTGTTTCCAAAACAATTCTCCATCAGATTAATGCCTACTTAAAACAAACTTTTCTCTTAGATTTAAAAAAAATGTGAAATTGTCGCCGATCTTTCCTAATTTTGAATGATAAATGCTCGAAGTAGATGATGTTAAAAAGCAATAGCTCCCCAAGAATTCCATAAACCAAATGGCTTGTTTTTTTTGAAAGTTTACATCCCAGAGGGACAGAGAGGGTAGCTAACGGTAGGACCCCACAATAATTCAGGATTCAAAAGATGGTTAAAATATAGATATTTATAAGAGGTCACAAAGTCAGTCAGATTACGGTACAAGGATTTCAAATAACAAGACGAAAAATTAAGAATTGCCTGCAAAACAGTTTTTTAAATGGCAATCTGATGAATATGAGTCTATGAAAGTATTCAGCGTTTGTAATTTCCGGAGTTTCAATGAGTCTTGAGAAGAAGATTTCAAATTAGTTTGCTTATAGAAATTATTCCATGTTTTTGGTAAAAGATGTTTTTTAATCATAAGCATGTGACAATAGCAAAAAGCTGGACACGCTCTCTTGATAATCGGTCATCAAATGATTCCTTCCAGTCTAATAAGCTTCAAAATTGAATGGCCATCCCCATATAGTTAACCTTTATGCCTTCCCCTGAACTAAGCTGGTTTTTGACTATGAAACGCATTTTTTTGTTTGTAGGACGCAATTATGTATCAACACGGCCATTGTGTACATGCAGCGGTTCTACATGTTCCACGCCTTCAACCGCTTCCACCGGAATACGCTGAGTGCGGCTGCGCTCTTCTTGGCCGCTAAAGTCGAGGAACAGCCCCGAAAACTTGAGCACGTGATCAAAGTGGCCTACATTTGTCTCCACCGGGAACCGCTCTCCGTGGATTCGAAGAATGATGTAAGTCCCATTTGCCCCAAGCCGATTGGTTAGTTCTTCGATGTGCATTATCGCCCTCTCATGCTTGGTGTTTTTCTCTCTCCTCCAGTTGTACCTTGAACAGACTCAAGAGTTGGTGAGCAACGAGAACATTCTTCTCCAAACCTTGGGCTTTGACGTGGCTATTGACCATCCGCATACCCATGTGGTTCGGTGCTGCCAATTGGTCAAGGCTTCCAAGGAACTGGCCCAGACGTCCTACTTCATGGCCACCAACAGGTAAACAAACCCCTCTCCATTTTAAGGTGGCTACAAGAGAAGGGTCTGTGAAGTGGAACGGGGATCGGCAACGACTTTGAGACCGAGGACCTTAGTAAACGTGAAATGAGATCCCTTCATTCACAGTAACTTGCACTGTTTCTCGGTTTGAAGTAAAGGCAACCAAGTTAAGCAATGTGCAGAGGCTTCAAGTTTCTGGGCAAAAAAAAGAGCCACACTGGTTTCTGTCGGTCGCTGAATTAAATTGTCGTTTGAAACGGGTTGATGGGTGAGTGCCTCCACCTGATGGGCCTTGTTCTGTTGATTCCAGTCTTCATTTGACCACCATGTGCCTTCGATTTCCGCCTAC
>NC_081440.1:2404105-2407759 GCF_007210705.1 Tigriopus californicus | reverse complement strand
ACTTTTGAGCAATTGGAGCAGCTCACGGACGAGTTCCTCACCATCTTCGATCGTTGTCCGTCGCGTCTGAAAAAGAAAATCAAGGCGAGTTCGCAAGCAACCCGTGAAGAGGAGGATCGCAGAGCCCGGGGTGATATTGCCGCCAGTTCTTACCAACTGGACTTGAGCATCAGACCGGCCTCTTCCTCCACAACCACGGGCAACCACGCCCAACAGCAACAACAGCAGCCATCGCAACCCCCAGGAATGCACTCGCAGCAGCATCCGGGTCACGGAAAGCACGGTCAGAAGAGTGGTGGTGGGAGCAGCTTTTCATCCTCGTCGAGTGGCAAGTCCGGGCATCATCACCACCAGCATCAACAACACGCCATGGGAGGTCACCCACAGAGACCGCCCAATGCTGGAAGTGGCCCACCGGGAAGTTCTGCCTCCGGGCAATCTAGACCTGGTAAGTCACTTCTTCTCATGACAATTCTAAAATGTGAGAGGGGAACTAGCTATTTGAGATGATGACACACCACAATGCAAAGGATACTCCGTAAACCACCCACAAATCCTGGTCGGGCCGGATTCGCGTTCCCGGTTTGAGGCAAGCTCTTGTTCAGGGGTCACACACGGGTGCCTGGTCACTCTTGACAAACTAAACTGCCCTTGGGAAGGTCTGAGAGAAGGGTCGCTTTTCCACGCTCTAGACGGGCGCCCCTCTAATACGGAGAGGACGGGGGTTCAGAAACTAGACCATGGAGGAGGGAGTCTATGACGGAGGGACCTGGTCTTTCACATTGGACAGTCCCTTCGGAGATGTTGATCTCGCTCCACGTGGCTGAAATCACTCCCGTGACCGGCGAAGGTAGCACAATACGAGAGGTGCTTGCCCGGGCATAACTCAATTCAGACTACACTGCTTCAAACCATGGCCAACGTGGGCGTGCGGGTTCGGGCTGACCACCCGTGGGTGGTGAGAAGGAAAGGTGGCCTTGTGAGCAACGATTATGAGAGCTGATCTATTAAGCACTTGCTTGGCCCCTTGATCGTTTCCAAAGGTTTTAGGTACAATTACTTCAGAAGAGAGCACCCGTTTTTATGATTTCAGATAAGATGCATATGTCGGGTTCGTCATCGCAACAAAGACCCCCGCCTCAATCTTCGGATGCACATAAACGGCAAACCATGGATCCTGCTCAATACGAAGAATACAAGCGCCGAAAAATGGCCGAGCAGCAACAGGCCCAAATGGCTGCCGCCAAAGGGGGTGTTTCTTCGCAGCCAGGGATTTCAATGCCTTCAAGTGGTGGACAAGGTCAGCGTCCTCATTCCGGTTCCAGTGCATCCCGTCCCCATCCGGGTCAGCAACAACAACACCCACCCTCGTCACAGAGGCCGGGCTCACATGCTGGCAGCAACATGATGAAAACTCATCCGTCTGGTCAGCATCACCATCACCACCACCAACAACAGCATCAACAACTGTCGTCATCTTCGTCCAAACCCCAGCCACCCTCTATGATGCTTCCATTAGCGGGCGACCCAACAATGCCGCCAGGTCAAACCGTTCTGCCGTCGTCCCAAGGGTCTACTGGACATCGCAAGTCAATGCCGGGTGGAGGGGGACCCCATGGTCCAAAGTTGCCTTCAGCAAACATGGCCAACGAGCCCTCCAAGCGGCTCTCACTACCTCACAACCATCAAAAGTCAATGGCTCGACCTGCGGGACCTCCAATGCCCTCTTCTATGGGGCACAACACGAAACCGCCGCAACCAAACTCACACAGACCTCAAGCCGCCTTTCAGTCGCATCCTCAGTCATCGGGAGGACCCCAAAAGCAGCCACATCCGCAACAACAACAACAACCGCCATTGCCTCCCACTTCAGTGGCTTCGAGACCTTCCGCTCCACCTCTGCCCAGCTCCTCCGCACCTCCAAAGCGTTCTATCTTCGATATCGACTTGGCTGAAAGTCCCATTCGCGACCCGGGATTGAATACTCTCCTGGAACCGATCAACTCGCCGGCCAATTTGTCGGATGTGAGTGATCTCGAGCTTCGCGAACACGCTGCCGACGTCAGTCTCGAACCTGGAGAGATTCTGGACACCCCGGATGTGAATGGGTCTCTGGCCCATCTTGGATTCACGTTTCCCTCCTTGCCAACCAAGGACAAGGATCCGAAGGCCTCTCAAATGGTTGCTCAAAGACCGAAAGCTGAACCGAAGTCGTCTCCCGTGAAGCAAGTGCGAAATCCGGCCGAAGTGAAAAAGTCCTCTCCCACCAAGTCGCTGTTCAGCAATTCGCGTGATCCGGATCAAATGACCAAGTCCCTGATCAAGCATGAGCCAACAACGTCTATTTTTGGTCTGGCCAATATGAAGAAAGGCTCGCCCTCTCCACAAAAGGCGCCCAAATCCGACTTGAAGCGACCTTCACAAACCAGCTCCCTGTTCTCGCCCAATTCTGATAGTGGCAACTCGGATGGACCCGCTCTGAAGATCCCCAAATTGGAAGAGACACCCGGTTATGAGAAGCTTCGGGACGGGAGACAAACCATCCGTGTGGCCAAAGAGGATCGCTCAGGGCTTCCAGTCCCGCCGCCTAAAGAAATGATTGTGAGCATCCCTTGGAATCAGCAGGGAATGGGTGATGGTTCCGCCACCACATCCGCCTCCACCAGCTCTCTGTTCCAAGAGGACAAGAAATCCTCATCCTCACCCTCGGGAGAACGAGAGCATAAGGAGAAGAAAAAGAAGAAGAAGGAAAAGAAAGAAAAGAAGGACAAAAAGGACAAGGATCGGAGTGAGCGCAAGCACAAGAAACACAAGGACAAGGATCGTGAGCGCTCGTCCAAGGAGCAGCCCTCTTCGGCCACCTCCAGTCCCATGGTCTCTGGCAGTAGTGGAACCGGGATCAAACTCAAGATCAAAGGTATACATCAAACGCTTAGCCACACCTCCTAACGCGTAGTAACATTAATGAGAGCTGATCATGGATTGGTTGATTTGCATCGGAATGAGTTCCAATTGAAAACAAGCATCGTGTCGCACTCATTTTGAGAGGAATGTGTATTACTTTCCATAACCTCCTCCTGTTCAGATATGTGATATTGTAGACAAAGATTTGCATTAACGAAACTCAACAAGACGGACCCCACTATGCTTGGATGGGAAAACGACGCTGGGTGTTCATCGATGTAGTCAGTCTCCCCGGACCAATCCACGATCATCTCCCACGTGCCTCCCCAAGAATGATATAAAACGTTAATTCTTTCCAATTTTCCATTAGTCGGTCGTGAAAGCAATTGGGATAATGCCCCACCACCCCCAGGACCCGCAGGAGAGACCATCGCACCTCTGAAGATCAATCTCATGGGCGACAGTGGCAAGAAACGACCTCGTCTTGCTTCGGATTCGGACTCCCAACAGGGTCCGGCCACGAAAATGAGCCGCGCTTTGGGCACGAATGTCATGCTGGAGGACTCCTATTTCACAGACATCAAGCGTTCCAAGCATTAAAAGTAAACTTCGATGGTTTTTCAGATGGATGATCGTCATCTTGTCACACTTGAGCTCATTACTATGTTGTAGGATTCAAATCATCTTTCCGAGTGTTATGGTGTGTCTTCTCTAAACCCTACTACTATTATTATTATTATTATTATTATT
>NC_081440.1:2400990-2403164 GCF_007210705.1 Tigriopus californicus | reverse complement strand
TTATGTAGCTGACCAAGAGCAGGCCGAAAAATCGTATTGCATATAGTGATTACTACACAACTTTGAACATGTCTCCTGAGTTCCCTAAGCATAGGTTTGGACTCAAACTTGGTTGAGTTCATCTTTTCAACAAGACCTTGTGGTCGTATGAAGTGCTTATTTGGAATAGCATGAGCGGTTTAGGAGATAGGATATTTTTGCTCCCGTTTGCAGTCCATATCTCTAGAAGTCCGTGGTTAGGGGAAGGAAGGAAAATTTGTTAAAGAGACCTTTCGTTCATGGTTTAGCGGTTAATGGTCAGCAATTTCCTTCTACTCCCTTTGACAACATTTCTTTGGGCCCAACGTCTCCCAACGACTTCCCCATGTCGATTCGAAAATAGCCTTCAATTTTTAGCAAGACATGTCAAGTACATACATATGATTTCAATTATTCATTGAAAACAACAAATCATGGCGTTATGTAATGTCTCAATATGTCCGAAAAGAGGGAACATCGGATGTGACACTTTGAAAATTGGAAATCAATAGAGGATTACCATTCGCAACCTTGGGACGATGCTTTAGATGCCTTGTGAAATTTCGACAAAAACACTCATACCTATTTTGACATTTTTCTCGTGGACAGAGCCATATGGAACAGCTCTGATTTTGATGCATGATGTCAGTTCAACTCAAAATGAACAACTGTAGCCTAAATTGTGAAGCTATTATATTGAAGTTAGGAGCATACCATACTTAGTTACTACTTGGATGAATACAGTCGAACTTCGATTTAATTATAAATTTCAATTTAATTTTAAATTTCGATTTAACGATATTTTCACTGCTTATCAAATACTGTGTTTTCTTCAAGTCTCGACTTCACGATAAAATTCGATTTAACGATATGATCTTCGTTGACGGACGATGTCGTTATATCGAAGTTCGGCTATAATTAGTCGTAGTCGACTAATGAATTTCATAGGTTTAGATGAAAGCTCCAGATAGTTTCCTTTTATTCTGAAATATGATGATCAAAAGGTTACAACCATTTTCAGTATGGCAAAAAGTATTATTTCAAAAACTTTGAATAATAATAGGTTGCGAAGATTCGTTTTCTTAGCTTGAAGCTCACAAGTTTTTAACTAAAGGCCGAATTTCAAGGATTCTCGTTTTGCAACAAGTTCAATCAAGTTTCCAATAAGGGCAAAATTTATTATACGAGTACTATTAATGTCTTCAGGATGATTATTTGTAAAAACCTTTATATTTCAATCCTAATGGATATCGGTGAGTTTCAAAAAGGTATTGGATCTGAAAACGTACGATACCATATGCCAGATAATTTATTCCCTTTTCTTTTTATGAAACCTGTTTTCATTGGTAGAATTTTAACTCTCAACATTCAAAGGAAACTAATGCCACTGTCACACACTTCATTTCACGGCTATCTGTTCGAAAATGTCTGGAAAGTAAGAATCCTATTTCTACTGAAGCTAAAGTAGATTTGTAGTGGACAACCTAGATCACGGCCGCCAGGTATTGCTCGAATCAAGTTCAACGAGATCAACGCACGCGACTTAATGAAACTAAAGACTAGCCAAGAAATGAATAGACTTGACTTGGAGATAGTAAGTCGTAGACTGCTGTATCTTCAGGAGGAGTATGATTTTATATATAGAGAAGATAATGGTTGCGCTTAAATTTAGTGCGCCCATCCAATGTCTGTCGCAACTTGTCGTGACTTTCAGAGTCCTTTTCGAAGCATCATGCTTTTAGCTTGACTTTCTCAAGGCGATGCTTTGGTTCGTATGCAGATTATGACAAATCATATATCTATGTACCCTTGTTTCGGTGAGATTTTTCTGTATATTGAACAGCTTTCATCCATGATTTTTTTTGTCTTCTGTTTTTGCGGACTTCCTTACCACCACTGGGAATGGGATCCCCAGCAGTTCAAGGCGGAAAAAGATATTAATTTTACTTGGTTCTTTATTCATATAATAGCTGATCAACCAACGAATTAGAGTTAGAGTATGTGGCTAGCCCTTAAATGTAGGGTTGATCAGGTATTTTGATAAGAAATTGTCTAAGTCTAACTAACAGGATGCAGCTGGATTAACACCTACACACTTCCTGCGAATATTATAGGTAAACAAATTCAACAATGAAGGAGCCCAAGAAAGAAGAGAA
>NC_081440.1:2343147-2400939 GCF_007210705.1 Tigriopus californicus | reverse complement strand
GAACACGGCAAACATCACGGCTATGGGAAAGAGCACCACCATCCCGCCTATTACAAGTACGGCTACAAAGTGCACGACGACTACCACGGTACGGATTTCGGCCACAATGAGCATCGCGATGGACACGTCACCAAAGGCGAATATCACGTCAAGTTGCCCGATGGTCGCGTGCAAACCGTCACCTACTACGTGGATGGCTACAAAGGCTACGTGGCTGAGGTCAAGTACCATGGCAAGGCCCATCATCCCCATGTGAAACCGCATAAAGGCTACGGACATGATCACGGGCACGATCACGGGCACGGCCATGGTGGCCACTCGGAAGTGTATGGCCATCAAAAGCCAGGTCATGATCACGAGTATCATAAGCATGAACATCATGAACATGGACACGATCATGGACACGGAGGACATTCGGAGGTGTATGGACATCAGAAACCAGGACATCATCACGGTCATGAGTATGGTCACTAAACAGAGTATTTGAAAAGAGTGAATATGGTTCTTGAGTATCCATTGATAAATGAGTAGGTTGTGAATGCACCTGTTTCAACGCACGCACCATTATTACCTAATAGATATATGTGAATGTTGAGCAACAGAAAGTGAAAAATATAAATAATGGTATGATAAAACACCAAAAATGACTCATTTTTTGAAAAATTTGGACAATTCAGTGCTGCATCAAATTTGGATTCAAGTAATTTGCTGGAGTTTGAGAAACAATTCTGCCTCTTTAAGCTATGAGGAATAGCTATTTACTCAATGACTGTTGCTTTCTCTGTTTATCGGTTTTTATTGTTTCCAAACACTCAAAAACGCAATGTGGATAGAAGAGAGCATGAAGGTGACAAAAAATGAGACTTGATAAAAGTTAAAATGGCTAATCAAAACACCCTTGACAAGTTCCCCCTTTCATGCCATCTTGCTCAAAGAGTGTTTCATGCACAATACAGTAAACCATCCTCATATGATAAGGATAAATGATGTACAAGATGACTGATTGCTCACAAACAGAGTTTTTTAAATGCTCTTGTAAAATGTATGTTATCACTATGGGAGAATCACAAAGTCATCGGATTGCCCAATGCATAGTTCCTTTGGCAGTCAGATGTGAACTAAATGCCAACTCAAAGCTCACAGAGACCTCATAATTCATCTTAAATGGCTCCTCCTTGCCAAAAATGGAGACACTCCCAAGTAAATGAGTCTCAGAAATTGATGGGACACAATCTTGCAACTCCTCAAATGCCCAAACCAATGAATGCTCTTGTGACTATTTTGAGAATTAATGACAATCTAAAGTAAGAAATATTATCCTCACAAGTTAATGCCACCAAGTTACAGGCCACTGACCACAAAAGACAACCAGATCCTTCCTAGACCACCCTCCTTGATGGTTAAGCTGGTGGTGGGAATATGCCTCCACAATGCCAGGGTTGACAGATGAGCTGACCCATTTCCACCATGAGCAATGGACAAAACCATTCTTGCCTCTATGAGGAGGAAGCAGAAGTCAATATGGTATGCAAAAGTTCAACAAACAAAAATTGCATTTGGATCTTGAGCAGAACAGACATAAATTTGAGCTCTCAAAGGGAGAGGTCATGAAGAAAGCCTTGCCAAGGCAATTCAAAACCCTCTTACGCTGTACCAAATATGGTTTATGATCTGCACTTCAGAGGGCGCTTTGTGAGACAGCCTCTGCCAAATAAAGGGCCAATTGGGCTGATTCCTCTTTGGAATTATAATGCATTTGTGTTGTTTTCGGCCAATTTTATCAAAATCTTATGCATAATTACTGACCTAGTCAAATAATGTCCAGAAAAGAAATAGCTTTCATGGAATGTCATGAGTAGTTTATTTGGCAATCTACCATACCTCTTCCTGTTTTGTTTGGGCTGTCTGACGTTGCAAGTAAGGGACCTTATTGATGTACCTCCTGAGAGAACAGAGTCACCATTGAACATTGAAAGTGAAAGCAACTCCTTTCTTGAAACTCTTTGCTGGTAGTTGAATCAAGAACATTGTGTTAGAGTACTGGAAGTTGAGTCTATCCATTTTGAAACAAGAACAATGAAAGCAATGATTGGAGTTGGGACCCAGGAAACCATGCAGAGTCAACATAACCAGGGGAAGTGCATTGTATACATCAATGAGCCAGCATAGACAAGTTGAATAGCCTTTGGAGCTGAGTACAGGTGCAACTTCTGAGTTATACTCCGTCAATTGAATCCTGGACCTTTAATCCTATCAGATTGCCGTCATTGCCGTGAATCCCTGTTGGATACAACATTGCCCTCATTGAAAATAGGATCCAACCATTCTCTATCCATGTATGTTTTCCTTCTTCCATGGCCAAACAATTACCTCCTCTTCCATTACCTGATCAAGACAGCTGAATGGTAGAGTGTCATTTCATGTCAGCCAATGAGGAATGATCTTTAAAGGTTAGGTGATTCCATTTTTTACTAATTGCAAGGAGATAAAATAGTGTCACAGGGCCAGTCGGGCACTTTTAGGCAGCTTGGACTATCTTCAGCCATTACATGCATTTTTTTCCGTTTTTAGCACTACTGTGGCCTTAACCATGAATGTAATTGTTTTGAATCCAAAAATAAAATCTTTGGCACACTTCTCATCCAAAAAGTATTTATTACTTGCCTGAAAAAAATATGAGCATCAAGTACAATAAGCATGTTAAATTGATGGAATTTATTATAAGAATGAGTTTGGCTTTGCTGCTGCAATAAGGACCTTTTCTTGCAACGTCAGACAGCCCAAAAAAGGGGGAAGACGCACGGTAGATTGGTAAATAAACCACGTGTGACGTGCCATGACAATTTCTTTTCCGGAATACACATAAGATTTCGAAAGAATTAGCCACAAACAACACATACGCATTGCAATTCAATAAAGATGATTTGGCCCAATTGGCCCTTTATTTGATAGAGGCTGACTCACAAAGCGCACTCTGAAATGCAGAACGTAAACCATATTTCATGCAACATGAGGGGGTTATAGTACAAGCCACAGTGAAGCCAGCAAGTAGATCTAAATGACATAAACTTAAAAGAGGGTGCCCAAATGTCCCTCCTATGACACTATTTCATGTCCCTGCTCTAAGAAAAAAAGGGCACACCTAACCTTTTGAGATCATATCTCATTTAAGAAAGTAGAAAGAACTGTAACCAAAGTTCATATTTGGTTTGGCTAAGAGTAGAGATCAGCATCATTTGATAGATGTGTCAAATGTATGCCAGACAATCAAGATTGATCTGCAACGGTGGGGAGTAGAGGTAGCTAGTGATTTGTATCCTTTGTCAATTAATGATTGTTTGAGGCCCTGGTGAAGGAAGCTCGAACTATGGATGGTATACTCTGATTAGGGTTATAACTGGAGGCCTTAGGATATGTCTAAGAAATTGAAGCCCATGTACAAGGAGCTCTCCATCTTTGAGACCTATCTAGGTATTTTTGCCTATTGCTTGGTGAAATGTCAGAGAACGCAATGTCCTGTATAGTGCGCTCTTCCGAGGATCTCGCTCGTTGGCTCGTCGGGGTGACCAGTTCTTTGCCTGTTTGGTGGGCCCAAACGCAACACTTGGGGCAAGAGTTCATGTTTCCATTCCCCATTGGAATTCATTAAGTCAGGACCTTTCACCACTGGCTGGTGGACGGGACAAAGAGAACCCTGGGCTGGTATTCTCAATTTGCACTTGAAGCAAAACTTTAAGTGCAGTCTCAAGTGGAAAAGTTGAAATAGAAACTATTTGAACGAGTTTATAATTTTTTAATGTGAAATTGTTTTTTGACATTATCTGTTACATATATGACTGGGCTGGGTTGGTCGCAAATGCCCATAATGAGTGTATTAGTAAGAATCTCCCCTTTTAAGTCCCAACATTTCATTTGAGGGTTGAGGATTTTTGTCTGGGATGAGGGACGTTCCAAGGAGTGATCCGCCCATGGTCTTAATGTTGGTTATAACCAAGGACTCAACTGTAGAGAAAGGAAACCTAATTAAAAGATTACAAGGAAGGGAAAGACAATTTAAAAAAGTTTAGTTATTTAGTATGCTATCTTTTGCAGATTTTGCAGATGAAGCAACAAGCTTTATTGCAATTAGTTAGATGATGGTTATTCTTGAAGCTGTTTTGTCAAAGATTTTCTTGTTGCACTTAGACAAATAGAAATTAGTGCATGCATTTAAAATCAAGCAACAAGAAGTTTCTCACTTTCAGACAAGATGGCCAATTTGAAGAGCAAGCAAAAATTTGAAAAACAGTTGAACAAACTGTTTTGAGCTTGTGTTTTTAGCATGGTGAATAACATGTCACCATGAATTGTGCAATAGTTTCTAGCATATTCAGTTTCATGTTTTAAGTTATCTTGAGCCATATTTGAGCTTCTTGTAGTATCCTTAATTATTCTCAAAATTGGTCAAAGCAATCTGAAATTTTGCAATTGGCAGAAGAATACAGGGTGACTAAGAATATGGCTTGTCCAACTTTGCACTTGCAAACTGATCTTTGAGTTGAGATACCACTTTTCCATGTCTGGATTTGAACTTCAAACTCATACTCGTAAGCTGAAGTTCAAATCAAGACTACTTCTTTTTTTGTTGGCTAGACTTAAATCAAACTTGAATCAGCACTCTAAGGCCCAATTTCAAATTAAAAATACTTCCTATTCTTTTGAAACTCATCGACATCAAAAGACAAATGAGTTTAAGGTATACATCAGGTCAATCTTTAAAATTTTGAATTTGAATAAACTTCAGTCAGAGAGAATTACGGTAAAAAGTATGCAGTTTAATTATGTAATAACCTATTTCCAAGCTTACAATCTTAACTCAAAACAAAAAGAAGGCAAACTTTGTCTTATTTAAATCTGGTTTCTCTTCACTATTGACTGGAAACCTGCTTTCAAACTATTCGTGAACGGAAAGCCATGAAATAAGGTTTCAAAGAGTGGAGGTTATTTTCCTTTGTGTTGTTGAGAGTAAGAATTTATCTGTGAAACTTGCTCTTCATAACCGCAAACGCTTCTCTAGAAGAACTATTTTCTAATCATTTTTGTTTAAGAAAAAAATATTTCATTCTTTAAGTCAAATGAGGCTGAATATGACTAATTTCTTGGGAAATACCAATGAAGCTGCCTAATTGTGTTATTGCAGCCGCTGAATTGATTTGAAACATTTTGCAGGTCATTTTTGAAAGGAAGTTAATTCATTTAAGATTTTAGAATTATCGGGTTTAGAGTAAATCTGGAACACTGCTTAATATGCACACCCTCACCATGCGATCTATTGCTTCACATTACCTTAAATCCTAACAAGAAGGGACGACCGCACCAATGGAATCCTACAACTTATTCTACGAGAGTGGATGACATTTCGTCGAAATGCGAGTACGTTATGAAGTGCAAATGTACAGTATTTCTAGTCGGCGTTGTATAAAAGCTCGCAACGGCCAGTTAAAATCATCAGTTCAATTCTGTCATCCATATCAAAAACATGAAGGCAAGACTGAATGAATAATATCACCCGTATTGAACGATTCTAATCTTATGCTAACAAACTTTGATTTTTGGTGTATAGGGCTTCAGCATCGGAATATTGGCCATGTGTGCCACAACTTGTCTCGTGGTTCAAGCCGAACACGGCAAACATCACGGCTATGGGAAAGAGCACCACCATCCCGCCTATTACAAGTACGGCTACAAAGTGCACGACGACTACCACGGTACGGATTTTGGCCACAATGAGCATCGCGATGGACACGTCACCAAAGGCGAATATCACGTCAAGTTGCCCGATGGTCGCGTGCAAACCGTCACCTACTACGTGGATGGCTACAAGGGCTACGTGGCTGAGGTCAAGTACCATGGCAAGGCCCATCATCCCCATGTGAAACCGCATAAGGGCTACGGGCATGATCACGGGCACGATCACGGGCACGGCCACGGTGGCCACTCGGAAGTGTATGGACACCAAAAGCCGGGACATGGTCACGGTCATCATAAACATGGTTACGGCCATCGTTAAATGCCTAATGCCATTGTGATTCCAAACAAAGCCAAACAAATACGTCATGTTGAAAATGCGGTCATTGTTGATCTTTGTTTATTGTTACTATTTTGTCTTGGATTTAATATAATATTAATAAAAGATGCGATAACAAAAAGGAATGGGCCCAAACTATAATTAAGGGATTGGAGGGCTCAAACGTGTAAACCTTGACATTCACTATAATTGATTCTGAATTCTGGTTGAGGATAAAGCTCATGGATACTTCTGAAAATGTATTGACAAAGATACCTTTTGCACCTCCCTTAAATACTGCATACTGCATTGTCCCAACCTTCTTGGTTTTTCGCAATATAGTAGTTGTTCTCTAACTCTCACATTATTCCTGCTTGCCTTTTTGGCAAAAGCTCAGGCATTTTTTTCCTTTACACGCAAAAGAGCAGATATAACAGCATTTGCATTTTAGCCCAGGTCTCTTCACCCTTAGAGATAGCTAAAATAAAACACCCAGAGGAACCAAATTTGATCTAGAAACCTCCATGGTTTAGGGTATCAATTTGGGGGTCCAAGTTAAGAGACATCTTCAAGGCCTTTTGATTTCAAAGAATTTGAAGCAATCCAAAACATTGAAACCTTTGGTAATTGCTTCAAACATTTACAAATTTAGTTTAATCTTGTCCTTTTACGTATCTTTTTGCTTTTAAACAGGCTCATATCTTTGCGTTTGAAAAATTGTTTTCCTTTGAAAAGAAACTATTTGGTGCTTCCAAAAACTTGTAGTGATTATTTGGCCTGTGGAGCAATGTTTAGCGCAGTTTCCTAATACGAGATAAGGAGGTGGGAGGCAGACGACCTTTATGGATAACCATGGCCTTCGTCTTGATAGTGTTGACTTGCAGGCCGTTCTCTTGGCAATAATCGTGGAGTGCATTGATGGCATTTTTCAATTCCACGGGTGAATTAGCCAAGAGAACCAGGTCTTCTCCATATTGAAGATATCGTACCGGAAAATGGTTGATGGTTCGGCCTTGGTGGTTGAGGGCTTCGAGCAAGTCAGATAAATAAAGATTGAAAAGATTTGGTGGTAGTAGATACCCCTGCGGAAGGCCAATGAAAGGTAGTCGTTAAATGACTACGTCTCGACCATATCCTCGTTCACCGTTACTTGACTTCAACTATCCTTATATTTCCTGGAAACATGCATATGGAACGTCACGCTCCGAAAATGATTTCTTGGACGCGTGCGTTCCTTGCAGTGCAGATGATTGAATTCCCTACACTTAAAAGGCAGCACTCTTGACCTGCCTCCTACTAACGAGCCTCCATGGGTCCAATTTGTTCTGCCCAGGAATGATTTGACCATTAGCGATCACCTACCATTTGAGTTTGGGATCTTAGTTGCCGACAACCATGTTGAAACTGAACAATGCGTTCCCATTATATCCCGGGGCGACTTTAGTGCGTTCCGCGCTTCTCTCTTAAGCACCGATCGGGTGTCTGAACTCTCCTGTGGTTCGGTGGAAGAGGCCTGGGATAAACTTAAGACTGAACTTGACGTGGGATTGAGACGTTTGTTCCCGTGGAGACGGAGGCGCGAAAAACGACGACCACCGTGGTTCAGCAAAGACGTTTTAAAGCTGAAAAGAAAGAAAGCAAAACTCTAGATCTAGAATGACTGGAAATGAAAGCGATCGCAGAAGTTTGAAGAAACAGAAATTCCTTCTTCAAAAAGAGGTCCGGAAGGCTAAACTAGCATACGAAAACAGACTCTCACAAAAGGTAAACTTTTGAGGTGTCTTTGGCTACGATAATAACCTTCGAAAGGCGTCCAGAAACATTGGTCCTTTGTTTGTTCAGAACGGTGTCCCCAGGTCAAAGGACGTGCGCATGGCAGAAACTCTAAATGAATATTTCTCTTTGGTGTTTTAATGCCCTCTACCGAGAACCCCCAAAATTTGGGAAAAATGATGGTGCCTCCACTTTTGGCCAAGGAATGTCTCCTGTACATTTCTCTCCGAGCAATGTTGAGAGGAGAATCAAGAAATTGAAGACAACGTTATCTTGTAAGTGTTCCTTTGGCAATCTTGTTCAAAATGCAAGAATTACAGACCCATCTCATTAACTAGCATTCTATGCAAAATTATGGAGGCATTGGTAAAGGACGCCCTTGCTGATGTTCTCCAAGGCGAGGGCCTTTTGTCTCCAAACCTACACGGTTTTCTACCTGGTTGGTCCACGACGTCAAATCTGCTTGCATTTCACGACTATTTGACTTCATCCGCCGATGAAGCATGCTGTCTGGACGTTATTTACCTGGATTTCTCGAAGGCATTTGACAAATTTGGTCATGGGATGCTTTTGAGCAAACTTGCAACTTTCGGAATCTGTGGGGAAACACTGAACTGGATCTCTGATTGGTTAACGAACAGAACACAGCGCGTGGTGCTAAATGGCACGTAATCTAAATGGGTGTCCGTCCCGTCTGGAGTGCCCCAGGGTGGTGTTTAGTCCCCTGTTATTCGTTCTTTTCATTGAAGACATGAGTGCCGGGTTCGGATTCATGGTATTAAAGTTTGCTGATGATGTAAAAGTGATTCGCCAAATCAGATCAACTGGAGACGATCGATCTCTTCAACTTGACTTGAACCTTCTTGGAGTATGGACAGAGCAAAAAGAGATGGTCCTAAATCCAACTAAGTGCACTGTATTGCGGTTTGGGTCACGAAGAAGTGGTAGGAGACCCTGTTACAATATAAATGGGAGAGACGTCACTATGGTTGAGAGTCAACGGGATTTGGGTGTACCATTTGACCCGAAGGGCACATTCAGCTCTCATTGTTCAGCTAAGTCATGAACAACTGGAATATGGACGGGGACGCTTGGTTTGGGAATTAGCTTTTCGCGATTAAGTTAACGCATTATGTTCTTCTTCAAATGAGAATGATCCCAGGCTACAATTACTCATTTCAATTTTCAGCTTGATCGAGCGACTGGATCAAAAGTTATGCAGTCTCAAAAGGCACTACAAAGCTCTTCAATGAATGAACGAACTAGCCCTCTCGTGGTAATTGATTACCAGAAGAGGGCTAAGTCATTCATTCTGTGCTCTGTTATGTACTGCACTTTGAGAGGGCATAACTTTTGACCCAGTCGTTTGATTGAGCTGACATTTGAAATACGCAATCGCAGGAATCTGGGGCCAACCTTATTTGAAGAAGAATTTAATTCATTGACTCGAATTGGAGTTGCTAATTTTCAACCTTACCATCCCCGTCCATACTCCAGTGATTCATGGCTAAGTATAGCTGCAAAAGCAAACATGATGCTTGGCAGGTTTCGAAGACATCTTTTAACTCGCAAGCGTCTTGTTTGGGTGCGTTTGTTCCAAACGTATGTCAGACCCCTGTTGGAATACAACACCCCGGTATGGACCCCTGTTCTACTGAGAGACATCAGACAGATTGAGTCGGTCCAGAGGAGGGCAACGCGTGGAATGAGAGGCCTGTGTGGCTTCACGTATGGGGAAAGGCTGAATAGGCTTGGGATTACCTCGCTGGAACAAAGGAGGGTCATGTTCGACCTAGTCCTGGCTTACAAGATGAGAAATGGAGTGAGTGAGATCAACAGTTTGGGATCGAATGGACCTCGCTTGAGAGGCCCGGAGTCAATCAATGACAATCGCACGCGCAGTGAAACTAGCCAGCACTTGAAATCAGACAAAAATGGTTATTCCAGATCCCGACAATATTTCCTCTCGATTCGTGTGGTCAGGCTGTGGAAGTTTTTTTCCGCTGGACCTTCGGTTATTAGAGTCCTTGAGAACCTTCAGACTAGGGGGCTTCGACCTCTCTCCCCTTGTCAAATGCTTTTAATTTGCTGACTAATTTCGGGCGTGTTTTTTGCGTTTCTCTTTACATATTCTCCCTCACAACCTTTTCCTAACCAATACCCTATACTAGAGGGCTTTTCAGGGAAAATTCACTCCAACCAAGCCACTTGAGACTTTGCTTTGAACACATTTTGGTAGTTGGGCAGCAGGGTGTCGGGTTGATCGACTTTTCTTGCGTTACTCAGTTTCAACCAAAGGAGACAAGCGAGCCATCAGCTCACTGGCTCCCTGAATTCGGAACTTGATTTTGAGAATCACGTAACTAAATGCGTTCAAAGCCGATCCCCATCGCACACACGAGGCAGCCAAAAAAAGCTCAGAAATCTCATGAATGTCGTTTCTCTGACTAGCCCTCTACCCTATACACATCAGATTTGATGATTTGGGTGGTTTTTACAATACAAATGTCCTTAGGACGGTCCTGAAATAAATTTGCAAAAATCAGCTTTTTTGAGGGTTTTAGATATGGTTGCATAAGATCTTAAGTTAATTTGAAATTATGCAAGAGAAAGAAAAATAATTTCTCATTCATGTGATATTGAAAAGCAATGCTAAATCTTTGGGAAATTGAATTAACGTATAACAGGGGCATTTTGAGGCAAAAAAACGATGAAATTTGGACTACAAAATCCCATGTAACTAAGTAGCAGTGATATAGGTGATATCATAGTTCAGTTTCAAGAGCTAACTAAGTGTGCTCCCAATTTACATTGAGTAGGTGAAAAAAATAGCGTTTTTAGGTATGTAAGTTTTTTATGTGGGCTCGAATTCCATAGAGCAATGAAATTAAAGTTGTTACCTATGGCTTTTGAGGTAGAAAAATGCCAATATGTGTTTGGGAATTTCTTTGAAAACTTGATAGGGCTTTTTGTACACCGTGATGTGACAGTTAAGAGTAAATAATGTCATTGTTTGAGGAGAATGGCACACCCAGATATCTTTTGAGATATTTTGTAAAAGTCGCGTTCGTGATGTCCCAGGGATTTATAGAAATCGTGCCAGAGGTCAATACTCGTATACAGGTAAGTTGTAAGTCTGAAAGACTTGCAAAATAAGGAAGAGAGGAAGGTTTGGAAGGTCAAGGGTTGGAACAAGGAAACCGGTCTTACTTCTTCCTCTAGCGTTAACCTTGCGGAGCTGGGGCTCGAAAAAGACAATTTTGAAGTTGATTCATGCAGGGACTCTAAAGAGAGGAAACGACACGGCTTTCCTTGGCCCGCCAAGTTAGGCCATAGGGTTGAATTAAGAGAGTAACTCTGGTATCGATAAAGCGAGATTACCCATTCTACATGGTATATTTAAGTGCTTTTTAGTAAATAATGATCTCTTTGATTTACAACTCTGTCCATAAACTAAATCTTTCTGCATTAATTTTGAAAGTCAGAAGAATAAATGAAATACCCATGAATATCAAATTAATCAACAACTGTCGAATTGCCTTTCAAATCAGTGACATATTGCCAAAACTGGCTCAAAAACACGCATAGATAGAAAATGAACAAGAATTATATTATTAATTGTTGAAGAACTTACACTGACAAAATATAAATGTATGGAATGGGCAATAAAAGTACATGTACATGGATGATAACATATTAGATTATCTGGGATGAACATTTGATCATTTTGTCTTAATCCACACATTTAACAAAAAACTTCAGACATTGATGAAAAATGGATGAATTGTCTCTTAGTAGAGTTTAAATTTCTACTTATTAGGAAGTGTACATAAAAGCAGGCATTATTTAAGGGATACAGAGTAATGCCAAAGTTCAGTACACTTGAAGTCAATTTAGAACTCAAATAATGGTCTTCATTACAAAAGCATTCAAAATAGTCAAATAAAACCGGTGTTTTAACAATACAAAGATGCAAATGAGTTTAAATGAGTTTTAGCTCAGAGCTACAATATGTCTACTTTTGGATTGAGGGCCATTCCCAGAGTGAGAACCATAGTGTCGTAACAAATTCAGCAAATTGCTTGAAGTTTGGTCAAGGTGTTTTTGTAACAATTTTCTTCAAATAATATTATTAGCAAAAAAGTGTTGACTGCATGTGTTTAGAGCAAACTCTTGCTTTATCAAGAAATCCTAATTAGCACTTTTCATTTGTTGTACTTCAAGACATGTTTGAAGCCACTTGAAGTATATTTGTATGCCTGGTTTGAAGCACATACCGTCAATGGTTACAAACACAATATCAGTCACTTATTCAATTCAATAGTTATGCCCATAATCGACATTCAAAAATTTCAGCACCCAAAGTTTAGGCCTAACTTGGCGGGAATGGTTTAGTGATTACAAAAAAGTGGCGTTTCCTTGCTTTAGTGTCCTTGATTAATCCGACACAAGTTCGTTGCTTTGAGCACAACCTTTGGAGGACCACCTCCCGAAGCAGTGTGGGTGCACCAACTCTACCTCTTCTTCTCACAAAGTCAAAATGATTCAATGATCTAACATATAAACCTCTTTGATTTAGGATGCGGGATAGGACTTATAAAGGGTCTTGTATGATAATAGATCGATAATTGCTAGGGTCCATCCGTGTTCTTTTCTTAAATTTTTCCAAATAACGTGTTCTGATCAACGGATGGAAATTCCAAACTCGCCTCCCGATAGAGGCAAACGAAGGCCATCCTTGGGGAGCAATGCTCAACAGCTTCCACTAACTTTGTCGTATGCAAACATGGTGAAGAAATATCAGGCATTGGTCTTGGACATTTCTTGCGAGTCTGGAGGAGAGTTTATTTTGAGCGACGTTGTGGCCAAATTCATGTTTCGGGATCTGGCCTTAACTCATGGTGAGATTATGCGAGTGAAAGGTGTCTGATCAGTCAGCAAACCCATCAATGTCGTAACAAAGAAGGAAGTTATTGTCGGCGAGCGTTTTGGAACCAAAGCCGATTTCAAGCGAATTGTTGATGGAAAAAATGCACTTGTGCCATCAGAGGAGGCTTTAGGGAATCGTGCTTGAGGTTCCGCCAAGTTCCGGAGTTCGTTTCTTGCAAAGGCTTGGAGCCAGCAATAGCCTCACTTGCCACTCCAACCTCTATTATTGTTGAGGAGATGTATGTCTCCTCTCAGTGGGTTGGGCACAGGTAACATGAAAGAACCGGTTAAGGTTTCTGGTGAGATTGCCGCTTTTATCCAAGTTTGGCGGTGGAAAATTCGAATTTCCCATTGCAGTCAGATCAAGAGATGTTTTTTTCTGTGGTGAAACAGATCACTTCAAAATGCATTGTCCTAAGTACATTGTCCATCCGTTTGTCTCACTTGGAGAAGATCACGCATGTCCAAGTGAACACTGCGGAGACTCCTCAGGTAATCTTTGATGATGCCCAAAATGTCGTCTACTTCTCGACCAGTGTCTGGTCGAATGTCCAAGGAATGATGAACAATCTGAAGGAACCCGGGACTACAGCACTCCCACAACAAGGATACTTGGGTTGTGTGGTCTCGTTTTGGTAAGGCAATCAAGTTGGAATAATTCCTCCACAAAGGACACCATTGAAGAAATGACCTCAGATTCGTGTCTTCCTCCAAGATAGGTGGACGCTTCACATTCAGATTGGGGAGACCAGAAGATGGAGATTGAGAAGGCGGAATCGGCGAAGCTTGAGGTTGGGAACTCAAAATAGATTGATCAAAATTTTGACGAAAGCCTCTGACTTTAAGTCGTGCTTTGTCGAAATTGTCCTCATGGGCGTCCAGGTCCTTGTCGATATCATTGTCATCCGCATCCGGGTGACACATCACCGCCTCTTCTGCATCCTGGAACCGATTGAGTTTCGACTCCCACGTCTGAAGTTTGAGCTCCAAAAGGTAGGGGTCAGTGCCATCAACATGAGTTTGAATAGCATCAAGAGCTGCCCTTTTAGCTCATATGGTCACTCCATTGAAACCTTTTCATGAGGACTTCAGGTTCAATACTCCCTCACGGTTATCCATAATCAACAAAAGGAATTCCCTTGCGTCAAGTTAAACCAGGCACAGATGTTCCCAGATCCAAGAAGATGATTTCTCTCAAAGGGATATGATCCGACCAACACTCGGGGAAATAAAGGATGAAATTCACCAATTAGAATATCTAATGCACGTAAATCGCGATCCCATCCACACGTAGTTGGCTACCGACTGCGCCACGGAATGATTAGTGCCGTGGCTTAACTATATAAGATTTATTCGGGAAGACTGAAGAGAGAACCGTTCGGTAGGAAGGAAGAAATTAAGATGAATGAATCGTGAGGAGAGAGAGAAGAGTCGTGAGCAATCATGTCGGAACTATTAACTAACGTGGATAAACCTGGTATTACCAATTACTCCAGCTCCCAATGCAAGAAACGACCGCATCGTGCCTGAGTCCAGTAACTCAATTGACTATGCCATCTCAAACCCCGTAGACTAAGAAACTAAAGGGCTGTCTGAGACCCAGGATCCCCCGAACTCAATCACAACGACATTGACATTACTGACGAGCTGCCTGCAATTGAACCGAGTGCAAAGAACGATTCAATTACTAGAGAAGAAACGGAGGCAAAACCAGCCCATCCTCGCAAAATCGACGAACAAACCAGAGTCTGCCCCGAGCCACCATCAGTTACAACATTATCTCCTGCAGAGGTGACTAGAAAGACCAAGAAGAAGGGACTGGCCGAGATGACGAATCTGTCACGCGGAATGCGAACGCGATCCGATGCAATGGGAAGTCCGACCACTGATTGGCGAACTTTTTGCATAACCCTTGAAAAATTGCTCGTTAGCAAAATCCTTGCTAACACTTAAATGTCGGAATTTGGCCTACAAATTCTTAGTCGACGTCGTGTTCGTGGATTTTTATCAAGCATTTGATAAGGTGTGCCACTCCCTCCTGATTTCGAAGCTTCGACTGGTTGGGATAGGAGATGTTCTTACTTGGATTCAATCCTGGCTGACGGGTCGGAAACAAAGAGTTGTCCTGAATGGCCACTCTTCCCGTTGGGAGGGAGTGACTTCTGGTGTTCCCTAGGGCTGTGATCTAGGTCCATCTTTATTCCTAGTGTTCTTCATCAACCAAAAGCCTAAGCAGGGTTTCCTGATGATGAAGTTTGCTGATGACGTGAAGTTTTTTCTGGATATTTCTTGTCCAAAGTTCAGCAGGTTTGTAAAAGGTCAGACAAGTCCAAAGATGCTTCACTAGGAACATCACAGGAATGAGAGAGCTCTCGTATTGGGAGAGACTGGAAAAAGCTGGGACTATACAGTGTTCAGAGAAGGTACAAAAGGTATCTGATACTGTATATCTTCAAAAGATTTATGATAATGAAGGTAAAGATATTGAGCAGATGTCATTTATGAACAATCTAGGTGTAGTCCTTCTAAAAGAATGGAAAATTCGATGAGCATATCCAATTGAAGGTGGGTAAAGCTTTTCAAATGTGTGGTTGGATATATCGCACGTTTAAGTCCAGAGATAGCATCATGATGCTAACTCTGAACAAGTTGATTGTTCAGCCACTTTTGAATATGCTTCACCCATTTGGGCTCCAATGAGTTCAGCAGGTTTTCAAAAGGTCCAACAAGTCCAAAGATGTTCCACTAGGAACATCACAGGAATGAGAGAGCTCTCATATTGGGAGAGACTAAAGAGTTGGGACTATACAGTGCTCAGAGAGGGTACGAAAAGTATCTGATGCTGTACGGCTTCAAAAGTATCCATGAGCTTTGTCCCAACCCAGGATTTAGGGTCAATTGTAGCGACCGTAGAGGCTTAATGTGCGTTTTAAGAGCACCTTCAAGCCCTCGAGAATCCAGGCTAGTTAAAACAATGAAGTCCAACTCTCTTCTTTCTCGGGCTCCTCCATTGTTTAATTTGCTTCCCTCTTATATAAGTAGGGAATACGTAGGCCTTTTTGATCCGGTAGCATCTTTCAAGTCAGACTTGGGTAAATTTTTAGATGGCATTCCAGATCAACCTTAAATTTAAGGACTAGCTCGGTTTGCCAACTCAAATTGGGCGGTAGACCCTAGATCATATAAAGATGGAAAGGTAATAAAAAGGCGAATTATAACCTTTCACTTTATTAGTACTGGGGATTACATTCCCTGAAGCGGCTAGAAAAGCCCGTGAAAGTTCAAACCAAAAAAGAGAATGATTCGTACCTTCTACACGGTGATCTGGACACTATGTGTTACTGGGAAATAGAACAAAATGCAGTTCAATGGACGAAAATGCATGGTGTGGAGTGTCGGGCGAAAAGTATTTGTGTACGGCTTTAAGATTGTTGGCATTTCCCTCTCAAGACGACCGGCTCATGTCGACCTTGGGGTTACTTTTGATAGACGTTTGACATTCAGTGAACATTGTGAAACTTTTCTATCCATCCGTACGCCCCCTCCTTGAATTTTTGGTCCCAAATTTGGAATCCAATTAATTGTGGCGCCGTGAGGCTAATGGAGAAAGTCCAGATACGGGCAACTAAGCTGGTCCGAAATTTCTGGGATGTGCGCTACTCCACCCGCCTCGCAAATCTTACGCTTCAATCGTTGGAGGAAAGACGTGAAGGTTTAGCCTCAATCTTCATGTTCAGGATGTGCTCTGGACAAGTGTCAATCGCTCCATTGGGCGATGCCCCTCCCTTCTTGGTACGTAATGTAATGAACATCTGTATGGAAACCAAAAGACAGGCTGGCAAGCCCCTTTTTGAGCCCTTGGCCAGAACCAGACTCCGCCACCATTCCTTCTTTGTACGGATGACAAGAATTTGAAACAAATTGCCGTCAATTGTGAGATGTACAGATCAACTTTCATTGTTCAGGAGGAGTCTGACCACCTTAGTCGAAAACACACCACAAAATGCCTGATTGAGATGCTCCCTACCGTTCTTCTTCTTGACGTGTTTTCCTAACCCTTGCAATTTTATGTTTGCCCTCTTTTTCCATTTCAATTTCTTAACCCATTTTCTCTATCATCAAACTTGATGTATGAATGGTGTAAACAATAAACAATGAATTCTTTGGGAATAGCTGCGTCATACAGAGCTGTGGAGTATTTTTAGGAGAGCGACTTGACGAGAGGCGAAAATGTTTGATTCAAGAGCTTTTTGCTCCTTTGTGCACCCATAGAGTAACTGACTTCTTCTTCGGAAATCTCCTGTATAAGAGGGTGATTTCCTGCACATGTATGTGGCTGGGAATGTTAAAGTTGGGAGTACTACGATGGTGAGCCTGGAAGGTTGGAATGCATATCGATGATCCAGTTTCCCTAGCATTTCTTGCTTTCTTGTACAGGGGGTTATGACCCCATCTTTGGATATATTCAAGTAGTTATGAACCTTGGAATTTTTTTGCCTCTCTCTTAATGCTTCGAAGGCTTTTACAATTAGCTGTTCTCGAAATAGAGTATGCATGGTATGTGAATTGTCCTTTTTTTAGACCACACAACAAAGTCATCGTTTCATTACGCAAGTCTATCAAAAAGTTACCAAAACCATTTAGTGAACAAAAGTGTTCTAAGAAGTAGCATTAGGCTCCAAAAGAGAATCAAATATTTACGACAACATCAGTACTTATTTTAAAAGAACTGTGCCCTGGCAACGAACATTGCAAGGAAGAAATTTAAATTTCTTGTAAATAAAATGAGGATATTCAATTGATAAGCTAGTAAATGAAGGTGTGTGTCTACTAGCGTTTTGACATAGAACAAGAGACCTAAAAATAGTTTTCTGCCTTTGCAATAAGATTTCTTAATATATACAATTTTCTTCGTGTTTTCCTAACCCTTTTTGTAGTTTCTCAAGTGGAAAAACATATTTCAACCACAAAGGCAAGTTTTTATTGATGAATACCCAAACTGATGATTTAAGTACAAGGGCTGGATAAGAGTTCTCTTTGAAAAAGTGGGCATGAAAAGGGGAACTTGAAAAAGGCAATCTGATTGACCGTTTTAACTTTTGTTATTTTCATTGCCTTCATGCACTCTTCTATTCTTCTTATTCTATACGCATTGTGTTTTTGAGTAGTTGTAAGCAATAAGCGATGTATGGAAAGATTAATTGTCATTGAATGAATAGCTATTTCTCGCAAGAAAAAAGCGCCATCTCCAATCCAGAGTTGTTTTGGAAGTTTAGGTCAAACAAATTTTGGGTCATGTTGTAGTAAATGCTTTTTACATCAGGTGATTTGTGGCTTGTTCTTGCCTTATAACAAATTTGGTTTTTGGTTACTCCTATGTCATGAAAGTGTAGATTATGACACTTTTTACAAAGAATAAGGCATGATGATTGTCATAGACTTTCATTTTCTATTTTCTGTGTCTATCCACCTCTTTTTTAGATCATTCTGAGGTTTTCCCGAGTTTGCCATTTGTTTCTGTGGTTTTCTTTAACGATTTTTAGGATTCGAGTTAAAAACCTAGATTTTAGGTATTCATCTTTTATCCTAGATCTAAGAATCACAAAAAAACGAAATCTAGCAACTCGTTCTAAAGATGAGGTGATTTTCTCCCACCTGTGAACAAAAAATGAAATCTGGATCTTAAAGCAATAGCCATGCATTAGCATTAGACTTGGTCAACGCGTATAAGCACCAATGCCGCACTCCGTGATCAAATATTGAGGCCCCCTTGGAAAGTTCAATGCCACAAAAGTATATAAAGCAACACCCTGGGATTGAAAGACGATTCAAGGCTCAAAGGGTGAACAAACGGTAGTCTAAGGAATGGCTGCCGTCAGACTTGGAGAGGAAAGGTAACGCAACGCTGAAATGCCATCTAGCGAGGTTGCAAATAATTTTCCTTTCCAGTCCTGGCGGGCTCCATAATCATCACTTGTGAGCACCACATCTTTCAAATGTATTTGATTGGCCCATGGGCAAAACTTAAGGGACAACATCCAGAAAAGCAGTTCCGCAAGGGATTTGGATTGGCCGATGTTTGACGCCATCATTTCCAAGATGTAAAAATGCAACCACTTCATCCTCCCTGGATCGCCTTATGGATCAGCACAGGTCTGGAAGCGTTTTTGTCAGGATGGGTTGTCAATCGCCACGGATATTGTCACGCCTGGCAATCTCCCGACCAGAACTTGCAATCCAATGCGTCCCAAGATCCAATTGAGAATTTGCCCAGATAAATTTGCAACTGAGTGGTCCGGGAAGTCAAAATTAGTTTGCAAACGGACGGGGTAAAGTATTACAAGCAAAATCGTCTGCTGTAATTAGAAAATGGCTCTCTATGTATTACATTAAAGAGTGTGGCCCTCCAGTGAGGCACATGTCAGTCAAAGAAAGATCCGAAATGTCTCGTCTGATAAATGACGAACCATTTCTAAAGCATCTTAAGTATGAAAAATAATCATTTTCCCCTCCTCTCATAATTTACTCATATTGCATGATGGTTACTAGAAATGATAGAACAGGAGAGTGCAAGCTGAAAATATACTATTTTGCATATTTTATGTCCTAACTAATCTACAACACCGGAAGAAGCCTTTCATGGGCTCATCAGGTTCAGGCATGACTTTTCGCCGTCAAAAAGTAACAATTTCATTAGAAATGCCAACAAAGATAGCGATCTTTTGGGGTTCAAAGCTATTCCAATGGATGATGTTGTCACTAAATATGGGACGATTAACAATGGTGCTTTTAAAATGTTCAGTAATCAAGGCAAGTGAATGTAATCAATGTGCAGTATAACTTAATCTCAACACATGGCCCAACTAGAATTCAGTCTTAGATTCAATTTATGGTCCCTTACAAACCCAAAATTCCAGCATCTCGTAATGCTTTTACTTCAATATCCAAACGTGTACACAAGTCGATTTCATATTTCCGTGCATTCATATATGACTTCCCGCAAGTGTAATTATTTTGCTTTCAACGTGAAAGGTTTTTGGGTTACACCTTTCAAACCTAACTGTGACGACAATGACAATCACTCGAGTACACTTGTTTTCAGTGCTGTGGAAGTGATCGGGAAGCAAAATAACACGTGCGTCATTCCACCTTTACCGGAACCCAGGATTGGACTCACGGTGTCCCGATTGAAGAAATCCGTCATCGCATGTGGAGGATTCTTTCATCACGACAGGTTTGCGGTTTCCTCATCCTTGGCCATCATTATGAATTTTATGGTATGTTGGATGATCACAGGTCAGCGTGTTATCAATACTTTCCGGTGTTAAGAAGATGGGTGCACACAACCAACTTGCCTACGTCAACGTCTTACCTGGCCTCTGTGGGTGAGGGATATTATTTGTACGTGGTTGGAGGACGGTTTTGGGACCATCAATCGAGCGAGTTAAATTACTTAAACGCCACTTGGCAATACAATGCCATCACCAGAATATGGAACCCATTACATGATTTAGAGACTCCTACTGGTAAAGTCTGATCACGACTTGTCTCAACCTTTTGATGTGAGTCCCTTTTGATCTTAATTTTAGCGGATGGTTGTCTCCTGGCTCTGCATGGAGATCTGATCTTTGTTGGAGGCTCAATTGGTCGTTACCGTTACGAATCGGAGCCCAGTAATGTTTGGGTTCTGAGAAAGGGAGCCTCTAGTTGGGAGAAGAATTTAGTGAAACCCCTTTTGGCGCCCAGAATGTGGCAATCTTGTCTTATTACGAACTATGCCTCCCAGGTGCGTGACGCCTTTTTTAGCCTTTGTTTCATCATCCCTCAATTCGATGCCATTTAGATTGGAATCATGGTGGTCGGAGGTTACTACAACGGCATTTCAGCTATGTTCCTTCCTTTGACCGAGTTCCATCAAGCCAAAAGGGGTGCATTGTCTACGGATTGGCAATGGGTTGGATCACTCCCGGAGGACCGGAAATGGGGCCCCGCTTTAGGTTTGGTCAATGGCATATTAACCGTGGCAGGTGGACAAGACTATGGGGACAATACCATTGACGAATTGAGTGAAGAAAATTCTTTTTGGAGACGATCTACAGGGAAGACTCTGAAATGGAAACGAGAGTTCTCGTCCCATGTGACGGTCCCAAGTTGGTGGTTTCCAGCATGTGGATTGGACTTTTAGATCTATGATTATGAATAATGCCCTCTCTGGAAGAGCACGATCACTTTGAATGGTTGTTATCGCCATCCGTGGATATTCCATGAGATGAATTATGATTGAGGAAATGACACCGATGAGAAACAAGTTGAAAACAGTGATCAAAGTGATTGGCTTACAATTGTCATTAACTTTTGTAAAACTCCGAGTACTAATTGAAATGAGAGGGAAATGAAGAAGTAATTCGCCAATAATGACAGATGAGCGAGAATTTGGCATTTAGTGTCCTATGATAGGGTCTAGTTAGCCCGCCGTCCATTTGACTTTTGCTCGAGGATCCGTGAACACGAGTAATCAATCCCATGTCCAAGTACTGTTCGCGGGATTCGGCACGTACGAGGAATGAGAGACACTTCCTTGCCAATTGCGTACAAGTAATTGCTCCCGTTTCATGTTGGACAATTCATTGGCACTGGGATAAATTTTGGTTGTGGTCTTTTGTGATTCAAAGTGCGATCTGGATGAAACAAGATAGATATTTTTAACACTGGACCCTCACCGGCATATTGATCTTACATACAGAGAAAATACCAATTTTTACAAGTCGCTCACAGCAGATGAATTTCAGGCTGGCATTTCATGTAAGATAGCCACTTCCAATATAAAAGGATAGGATAGAAAGATTTAAGGCATCAGTTTTTAACCGTCTTCAACCAGTCAAAAGCAGGTTTAAGTGAAGTGGAGAGTCGTCAAAAAAGAAAAATGAAGGTAAGATTGACCCAAAACCGACAAGGAAACCAAAAAACTAGCCTTCAGATCATATCTTTCAGGTCTTCGCCATAACTTTATTGACCGTTTGCACTACTTCGAGCTTTCTGGTTGAGGCTGATGACGGCTACGGGAAAGAGCACCACCATCCCGCCTATTACAAGTACGGCTACAAAGTGCACGACGACTACCACGGCACAGATTTCGGCCACAATGAGCATCGCGATGGACATGTCACCAAAGGCGAATATCACGTCAAGTTGCCCGATGGTCGCGTGCAAACCGTCACCTACTACGTGGATGGCTACAAAGGCTACGTGGCTGAGGTCAAGTACCATGGCAAGGCCCATCATCCCCATGTCAAACCGCACAAGGGCTACGGGCATGATCACGGGCACGATCACGGGCACGGCCACGGTGGCCACTCGGAAGTGTATGGACACCAAAAGCCAGGTCATGATCATGGGCACCATGACCATGGTTACGGCCATCACTAAATGCCAATGCAAATAACAGTGGATATTAATAGAACATAGGATAGCTCTCCGTTTATGTATGGGACAATATTATTTGAGAGTGCACTTGTTATTGATTGAAATCTATTGACGTAGAACTAGAACACCTATAATAAAGCATCTAATGACAATAAACTTAGTTTTGAAACAGAACCATATAACCAAGTTCCAATATAGCATTTTCATGTTTTGTGGTCATATCAGCTGAGATTGCTGGTTGCTAGAATTGGAACCAACTCATTCCTGGTTAACATATCGATGGATGCTCACTACACTCCACACCGGCCCAAAGAATGATTTTTCTTTTACAAGGACAGGTTTTCAGCGGTATAAAGTTCCCTCTCAGGCACGCAGAGGAAACCAAACGCCACCATTATAAATCTTATTTCATGGCGCAATCTTCACGAGTGGCAGGAATCTAAGTTTCCAGCTATTTGTGAAGAAAATAGACATTCTCTTACGTCAGGTTCTTGTAAAAGAAAACTGAGTATTCAATAGCGGCAAAATGCTCTTTGCATGCAGTTTATTCAAGATCGAATCTCAAAAAGTCGACAAGGTCAAGACACCTTGAACGCGTTCCCCATTTTAGCATGCCCTCTCCTGTGAAGAGAAGCTCGGGCAAGGCCTCGCTCTTCTCCTCAAACTCAACGGCATGAAATGGGGGAACGCGTTCAGGGTGTCTTGACCTTGTCAACTTTCTTCAAGCCTCACTGTTATAAACTCCACGCAAAGGATGCCCCCGCAATTGAATAAAGAGCTATTATCAAAAAGGGTGGTCATTATTTCTTGCTCAATATTTGCTCAAATTTTAATCCATCTAAATGTGTTTTTCTATGTCAAAGAAACTTTTGTTAAAAAACATATTCAAAAGTAAGTCAGATAAATAAGTTAAATTACTAGAACCAGGGAAAGAAAGGTAAATGCCTAAAACATAAGGTTTTTTCATTTTTCGTCACATTTGAGCCAAATGTCTTATCTACTTTTCATTTTTTGGTTTGTTTTTTCACGGGCTTTTCTAACCGCTACAGGGAGTGCAATCCCCAGTACTGTTAAAATCAAAGGTTATGGTTTCTTATTATTTATTACCTTTCAATCTTTATATAATATTTAGTCTACCATCAAGTTCGAGTCGGCAGACTGAGCTAGTCCTTAAATGTCGGGTTGATCTGGAATGCTATCTTAAAAATTGTCCAAATCTGACTTGAAAGATGCTACCGGATCAACAGGGCCTACGTATTCCCTACGAATATTGGAGGGAAGCAAATTAAACAATGAAGGAGCCCGAGAAAGAAGAGAATGGACTCATTGTTCGAACTAGCCTGGATTCTCGAGGGCTTGAAGGTGCTCTAAAAACGCACATTAAGCCTCTGCGGTCACTAGCATTGACCCTAAATCCTGGGTTGGGACAAAGCTCATGGATGCTTTTGAAGACGCACAGTATCAGATACCTTTGCACCTTCTCTGAATAGTGTACAGTCCCAACTTTTTTGGTCTCTCCCAATACGAGAGCTCTCTCATTCCTGTGATGTTCCTAGTGAAACATCTTTGGACTTGTTGGACCTTATGCAAACTTGCTGAACACTTAGAGTCCAAATGGGTGAAGCATATTCAAGATATGCTGAACAATCGACTTGTACAGATTTAGCATCGTGATGCTGTCTATGGACTTAAATGTGCGATATATCCAACCACACATTTGAAAAGCTTTACCCATCTTCAACAGGATATGCTCATCAAATTTTCCATTATTTTGGAGGACTGCACCTAAATCTTTCATGGGTGAGACCTGCTCAATATCTTTACCTCCATTATTTACGAGTGGAGTATTCAAAGGAGTTCACCCAAAGGTCATTGAGCGGAATTTCATTCCGTTCAGTGCCACATTACTCTCAGTTACCCAAGAGTAGATTCTTTCTTGGTCCTTTGCCAGGCTACTGGAGCCTTTTGGTCATTCCTACCACAAATTAACTTTCTATCGTCACCATGAGAAGAAGAGAGACTGGCAGTGATATAAAGTATTTGAGGCGGGGCAACATTGAAACAAATCCCTGCCAAAAACTGTCAACATCAATCAGTTTTCGCCGTTTAGTCATTTGAATCATGATTTGTTTCCTTCTGACCTTCTTACCATATTGGAGACTATTTTATATTGACTTGTGTGCAATTTTCAGAAGTTATTAGCATTTTTTTTTATTTTGGTTTGGTATTAACTTTCACAAGCATTACTGACCTCTTCAAGGAATGTAATCCCCTGTGCTATTGAAATGACAGATTATGATTCTTTCAATTAGATAGATAGATAGATAGATAGATTTATTTCAGGAACACTTTGATCATGATTAAATAATGTCGGCATTTCATCTTTGAGTTAGCATCTTGATACATCAAAAAATTCATGAGCATGTAATTCCTCAGGTTCTGGGTAAGCAAAAGCTTGTTTTCACCAGGACCTGGGCAAATTAACGAAGACATGACATAGATAGTCAATAATGTTACAGAGGCCAAGCTGCAACACGATAACGTGAGTTGGAAGAAATACAAAATAAAATTGAAAGGCTTGTAGGAAATCATATCGGTTCGAAGTTATAAGAAAAGAAGGGACTAAGAAAAAGATAAAGAAAGAAGAACATGAAAAACAGAGCAATTGTTTACATTTTTATAATGTTTGGTCTACCAATGAATATAAATTTTAAAATTCAACTCCCTTTTTTGTGTGGGAAAGTCAGCTGCAAAAAGGGAGCTGCAAATGATCTCCACTTGCCGTCTTTGGTTTGATGCGACCAAAATCCAAAATCGTTTAGTGAACAAAAGCGGCCTTGCAACAAAGAGGCTAAAAGGGGCTCAGAACGTCCTTTTTGCCAATGGATTAACACTTTAAGAATACTAATTAACAGCTTGTGTTTTATTGCCTATTTACACCTTTTTGAGCATTTCCAAATGTTTTTCTCATTTTTTTTTCATTTTTTTCTCATTTTCCCAACTTGAATAAAATTATTTCGGCCAAAAAGACATTTTTTTCGAAGTCTATAAATGACAAATAAAGTCTATTTTCATTCTTTTTTCACAAAATGCCCAATATCAGAGAGCCGCATTGGCCGCACTACATTTTTCCTTCTATTTCCCTAACTTCACTGGACTAATTTAGAGATACGCTCGGAACTTTTTTCATTCCATGTTTGATTGTTTAGTTAATATTTCCTGAAATTGAAATCTACAAGTAGAAATAAGTGCATTTTCCATAAGAGACTTAAAAGTGAATGGTCCCCTGTTACCTATGAGCGAAAAATACTGTATTTACAATTATATAGTATATCCCATTCTACTGCAATAACCAAGATTTTCATCATTTACCTCTATCCAACTGTTTTTGTACTGTCCGCAATTTACCGTGTTTTTACGCCATGACATGACCAAGAGTCGCAATGAAGATTTATTATATAGATCCAATGTGACTTGAGTCTGGCAATAAAGAGTTATTATTATTAGATTGGAACGCCATACGTTTGACGTGAGAATGAGCAAGCCCGATAAGAAGAACATGGCACCTTGAGTTATGCATTGCTAATGGACTTTGTCCTCAAGAAATAGCAAATGGATTCATTATCTTTATTTACCGGCACCCGGAAGTTGAAAATTTGAGAGCAGCTTTAAACTTTTTCAAGAATAGGGAAATTTCTTACAAAGATGACCAATTTGATTATAACAAAAATATCTTAAAATGCCGATAGAAAATAAGCCCCCTTTTTCATGTGAAAAATCGTGAATGTGAAGTGTTGATTTTATCGGAGTTCCATAGCTTACTAAAACAAATAATTATTTGCTAAACTCATGAAGATTAAGGAAAGGGAGCTTACATCACAAGAAAAAGAAAGGTAGAAAATGCCAAAAAAATGAAAGCACTCGTAGATATGATGTTCGTTAACCTTGATCATCGATTTTTTTAGTAATTGAGTTAACATGGACCTAAATGATCATCACTCAAAAGGATTGGTATGATGTGATATCATTTCAAGCAATATTTATTTCACATAGCAATATCAATTAACCTCTGGGAACGGCATCCTGGCGATCTGGATCAACCAAATCAAGCTTCTCAGAGGTATGTGTTCTCTTAACTTTTCATCTCATTAATGGTGAGGGTGTTGATGTCCATAGACTTTAGAGTGGCCTCCGCCATGGCCATGATGACCTCCGTGATGACCTCCATGGCCTTTGGGATGATGAGCTTTACCGGAATACTTGACATGGGCCACATAACCCTTGTATCCATCAACGTGATAATGAACCGACTGAAGGCGACCATCGGGCAACTTCACATGATATTCGCCCTTGGTGTTGTGGCCATCCCGATGCTCGTGGTGACCAAAACTAGTTCCATGATAGCTGTCGTGCACCTTGTAGCCGAATTTGTAATGACCTCCATGTCCGTGCCCGTGACCATGCCCATATCCGTGGTCGGGACTAGAGGACGCCAGAACAGATAAGGTGGCCATGAGCAAGGTCAAAAGGTACATCTGGAATAGGAAATCCCAAAGGAATCACTAAAGTCTTTATTGTTTATAATTGCTAATGAGCGGAATGAAATGACAGAATATTAGTTGAAGAGATCGATCCTGTCATGGGTTTTAGACTATTGATCAGGTACTTCTAAACGCTTATGTATAGTGGCAGTCCAATATTTCACAAAACAATTTGTTCACATCGTCGTCGTAAAATCGTTCAAAGATTCTTCAAGTTGAATGATGTGACATTGTGATAGCCCAAATAATTTCGTTTCATTTCACAATTATTTTTGTTGCAAAATCGGCCAAGATCGGCATCATTATCTAAAGCAGCTCTAAAATGATAAATAAGATGGATTTTAGACTCTCAAAAACTTAATGAATATTCTGAATGGCAAAGTATAAATCAAAGCTAAGCCAGTCATGGGGGCCCTCATTTCCAATATCCGACAGCCCAAACAAAATGGGGAAGAGGCTCCGTAGATCTCTAAATACACTAAAAGCACATCATGATTAAATAACAAGGACTCGGCCCCATATTTAGTAGAGGCTAAATCACAAAGCACCCTTTGAAGTGCAGAACGTAAATCACATTTCTTGTTGCATTGAAAGCCTTTTGTTAAGATTGTGTCTCCAACTAGACACGTATTTTCAGGATAAGATTTCGCCGATTTTTTTCCCAAGTATGCCATTTTCATCAAATCCAACATTGAAAGGTTCGGATCTTATTCTGGACTTCGTTTTGCTTTTAAGTTAATGAGCACTGGGTTAAGATATATTTAAAAAAAAGAACGGCCACTTTTGATGAAGCAGAAACTATTGTTCAAGTCCTTGAATTACCTTCATGATATGATGATCGTTGAAGTTTTTTTTTTTGTAAATGGAAGCAAAGACGTCCAATAGAGGACTAAACACCACGACAATTAAAAACCAACTGATGATCAATGTTCAAACAGTTGGTCATTTATAGCTTGACATTGTTTTCACGCGGAGAAAATGTCAATATTTCTTCTTCATAGATTTTAGAATGTCACTTTTAAGGGAGGAAGTGAACATTTACGCTCTTTCCACTGCCAAAACTGAAGTACTGATAACATATTTGGCGTGATACAGGTAATTGGGATAAGTAGGCGTAACTTCCCACTGGACATTAGTCTGAAATTGAACGATCATCCAACATTGATGAAACGAAAACAAGTGCTTGAAAATCAACGGAATGAATTGATTTCGTGGTGATCACGAGTCGGATTATTGCAAAAGGTTATTAGGAATCATTTTTAATATAGACTATGTAAGATAGTGTTTTGTCAGTGTTGATAAAGTCAGTTTTAGATTGACATTCGACTTGGATTTTCGCTGGTTAGTTAACCAGACTGGAGGGAGGCAACAGACACATTGAAAATTGACAATTGAACTTTTGAGTGAAGTGTCTAATTTCGTTGCTCACTCACATTGAACCAAGATCTCATGTAACATGACGGTTGAAAGGCAGACAGAGAGAAAGTTCAACCAGTGTTTTTGTGTTTGATATTTCTATTCTACTATCACTACTTGCGTACTTACTCTCAAGGAATACTGTTAAAAGTGAAGTACTTCTAACAAGCACGTTATTTATCTGCTCTTTGGCCAATAACCCTTTCTGTTGATGCATTTCCTTCATGTGTTTCTCTTACCGTCTCTTCATTCAAAGAAGATCAACAAGCATTGTTGAAGGCAAAATATCGTTATTGGGAAATAATTGGAGCACGTGAGATTACAATCCGCACATGCAGTGAAAAGTGCGTGCAAGCGAACCAAAAAGGGGCATAATTTAAAATTAAAAAGGACGATCATTAGAGACGGCCAAAATGTGCTTCATCTAAATGAATGCCATAACACAGGTTAATTTGCAAATGAAGCGCATGTCATGTCTTAAATATATTTGATCACATTTTGGATTTGAAAGGTATCAAAAATTGATCTTCCATATTTGTGCGAAACATCAATGAGGTTTTGGCCTCGGTGGGCCGTTGCTAATTTGTTTGTTCTTGCTTTGATTTTAGAAGCACATGGCTTAACTGAAAGCTTTCCCTTTTCATGGCGTCAAAATGTGTTACAGGAAGCGGTAACAAATTTTGCGTTGATTTTCCATTACCCCATTATTCCAATTTTGTACCTAATTTTTAATTCTTTTTGTTTTCGAAAGATGTTTTTGAGCATATTTCAAACATCTACCCGGTATTATCATATTTTTTGGATATTTTGAACATTATCTTCGTCTTTTAAAGAATGATTTAAACAATGTATTTTCATATTTTAGAGCATTTTCTTTACATTTCATGATGCATGCAATTTGTTTATGCTTTAGTTTCTAAAAGGAAGCTTTTAAAAACGTTTCATGACCGTCAATTAATCATTATGCCTCACATATCCAAAACTAGTTAGTGAAATATAGGTCGACTCAAAATTAGTCTGTGTCATAAAGGTCCCATTTGCACTCTTTCTTGACAATTGGCATTGATCTCGTTGGAAATCAATTCATTTTTTGATATTTCTGCAAAACATTGTAACTAACACCTAACCGAATTACATATCATCGCAGTGACCTGTGCTTTTTCTATTTGATTTTTTGATTTAATCTGGCCAAGAGAGTTTTCTTGGGTGGAAAGGGAAGGTTTCAGATGACAACATTATTGCGGAGATTTTTTGTTTCATCTCCTGTTGACTTCTTTCATAAGCTGCTGTCTGATAATGTCAGAACAAATTTTGGGATGTCAATGGGATACTTTTCAATACACTAGAGGAACTAAATTAAAACCAGATACAAGGCGCGATAATAGACAAAATATTTTTTAATGATTTCAAAAAGTCTTTTATCAGAATACAACCTTCCCCTTCCAATCGTTATTTAACTCTTCCGGACCTACATCACTCCAATTTTCCTCTATGGCCTTCACCCGTGGCTCCCAAATTCCGCCCAATCCGCCTTCAAATCCGCCGATGCCACCTACAAGTTCATCAAGCGATACCTGTGCATGCTCCAATATCCCAACAATGCATGGACATATTTTCTATGCGAAAACGAGCCCCTCATCATCGGGCTGGCCTGGTTAATGTCCAACATTGTTGGGAACCTGACCTTTACGGAGGTGATGTCCGGACACAAGTTGTCCTTTCCGGTCAAGAACTTGTTAACACCTTATTGTCCTTGGCCCGACACCCCTTCAGAGTATTGGTCGTCACGGACCTTTGTCCGACTCCCGGCCCAATGCCATCAAGGATGGGAGCTGATAAAAGATCTGTTCAATCTGGCCCATCCTCTACTCTGCAATAACCAAGGATTCCATCATTTACGAGTACCTTTACCTAAGTGTGTTTGTACTGTCTGTGATTCCCCTCTTCCCTTTTTTCATGTGCATTGGACCAATTCAAGTCACACTCATTGTGATATCACTTTCTAGTCAACTATTATTGCTTTTACCTTCTTGACATACTTTTTTGTTTTATCAACAACCTTTGTATAATATCTATACATAATATTTTATTTTATAGTTATTTTTACGCCATGGCATGACCAAGAATCGCAATGAATATTATTATTATTTTTTCTAGTACAGTGAGAAAGGAATTCCCATCACTTCAAGACAAAAGACTTATTTACTTATCACTCATATAATATTTGATCAACCAACGACTTAGAGATAACAAATCTGGCTAGCCCCTGAATATAAAGTTGTATAATATAAAGAAATGTCGCTCAAAAACATTGTCCAGGCCTGACTTATAGAATGTTACTGCATCAACACCTACAGACTCTCTACGAATATTAGAGGGAAGCAAGTTAAACAATGAAGGAGCCCGAGAAAGAAGAGAAGTGGACTTCATTGTTCGAACTAGCCCGTATTCACAGTTAGATATATTCTAGAACGCCGTGGGATGCCCCGCCTCTTTTCCAGCTTTCTTGGAAGGTGTGCTCCATTGTGGATGAAAATGGGTTTTAGTTCAAGCTATTCCAATATAGCTTCAGTAACTGAAGAAAAATGATAAAAAAATCATTAATGTCGACATTTTATCGGTTATCTAAAAAGTATTTGATCAGGCACTCACAAATAATCAATCCCTATGTGCACCCTTACCTATACGTCTCTCTCACATTGTGTAGAAATATACCATAAGTAATTTGATAATGCACCCTTGCAACAAAGAACAGCACCATGTACACCTTTTTCAATATTTACTGAATGCCATCAGCGTTGTGGAAGCAAACTGTGCTATTTGTGCTTTTAAAGCGTACAAAACGGTAATCAAATCCTTTCAACGGTGACCAAAGCTTTGATTCAAACATGTTCATGACAAAGGTTTCACCCATTATTATAATTTTTCTATACTGACTTTACCATTCATTAATGTCTGTGCTGTTTTCAAGGTTCATTTTCTGTTTTGTATGAAAAGTATTCTAGCCTTTTTTGGATGGCGAGAAATAATACACAGAAATGGATATCTGTCAAGGGAAAATTATGTCTCTTTTCTTTTTTGAAAAAATATCTGTATCTATGGCATTGCAAAACAAGTGCAGGAAGCAACTAATAAATAACAAGAAAATCGAACTTATTCAAAGATAGTCAAGTGCTAATGGCCGTAACCGTGATGATGACCATGTTTTATGATGACCGTGACCATGTCCCGGCTTTTGGTGTCCATACACTTCCGAGTGGCCACCGTGGCCGTGCCCGTGATCGTGCCCGTGATCATGCCCGTAGCCCTTGTGCGGTTTCACATGGGGATGATGGGCCTTGCCATGGTACTTGACCTCAGCCACGTAGCCTTTGTAGCCATCCACGTAGTAGGTGACGGTTTGCACGCGACCATCGGGCAACTTGACGTGATATTCGCCTTTGGTGACGTGTCCATCGCGATGCTCATTGTGGCCGAAATCCGTACCGTGGTAGTCGTCGTGCACTTTGTAGCCGTACTTGTAATAGGCGGGATGGTGGTGCTCTTTCCATAGCCGTGAATGTTTGCCGTGTTCGGCTTGAACCACGAGACAAGTTGTGGCACACATGGCCAATATTCCGATGCTGAAGCCCTATACACCAAAAATCAAAGATTGTTAGCATAAGATTAGAATCGTTCAATACGGGTGATATTATTCATTCAGTCTTGCCTTCATGTTTTTGATATGGATGACAGAATTGAACTGATGATTTTAACTGCCCGTTGCGAGCTTTTATATAACGCCGACTAGAAATACTGTACATTTGCACTTCACTTTCGATGAAATGTCATCCACTCTCGTAGAATAAGTTGTAGGATTTCAATCGCGCGGATGGCGTTTCTTGTTTTTCTATGGATCGCCTATTGAGATTGTCCATGACAGGCATAGTTCCAAAATTGCTCGAAAACCGATATTTCTAAAATGCTAAGTGAGTGAACTCCGTTTTGGAAATGATTGGTTCTGTGCAGTTACGACTTTTACAAGTGGAACAAATATGTGCAAAATACATCCAAAAACACAATGGAAAGATTTAAAGAAGAAACCCCTCGTTTTCCAATTTCAGGTTATTTTATCAAAGAGGAACGCATACAATGGGACAATTAGCACTTTACTTGTCCAAGTATTCTTGGATGAAAAAAGTTCTACAACGTTGAGAAACTGAATGACAAACGACATTGTACATGCTCCACCACGACCGCCGGATTCAGATTTTGAGATAAGGTTCTCATAACTGTTCAAAGCACCATCGTAAAATGATCATTAGGTCGGTCCAGAACGGATCTGGCGGATATAAGGTGGGACCAAAATCTTGTTGAAAGTTGCTTTCAAACTTCAGGCCAGTTCTTCAGATTTAATTCATGGAATACATTTTAATCTCAGCACATTTATCCGTTTTCTCATTTTTGAAATGACCTGGCAACATTAGTGAGTTAGCAAAATGCCTATTTTCAAAGCGTTGAAAGACTCAGAAGCTATGACAAATTCTGAAATAAAATCGATAGCACTTTAGTGCCGAGACAATCGTCACAGTATCCAACCCGAAAAACAAATTTTATCGTATTGAAAATAATGGTGTGTTCAAATGGAACTGAAAAATATTATTTACCTACTCTCTGGTTGGTTGGAGCTCCATGCTCAATGAAGATTAAAGGAGATTTTCGACCGTAATCGTTAACGACATCCCAGACCATCATGTAGGCAGGATGAGGTCATTTTTAGAAATACTTTGCTCATATTTTCTGGCCAAAACCTCTTCATTAAGCTGGTTAAAAGTTGTTCCACATTAGATATGTCCTCGTCCGAGCAGATGCTAATTTTCTTGGAATAGACCTTGTTAAGCAAAACCTTGGATCTCAATAGCTTTCTTCGTGGTTGTGGACATAAACATAAGCCCGTGTCCCTAAGATTGTAAAGAGACATTTCCGCATCATCCTTGATCAGTGCTGAAAGCGAATTCAGAAATTTTCTCTGGCAGAGGCTGCCGGTTTTCAAAAAGCATATGTATACCAAAAATGTCCCAAATTCGTTCAAGCTTGGCTCACGATTAACCTATCATATGGCTACCAAGAAGTGAATGAACTAGTGACTAGGATTGCAAAGAGAAAGCATCCCAAAATTACTCTTTGCCGGAAGGTCCCCCATCCTCCAATCCTGAACACCTCCCTATTCCTGCTTTACATCTTGAAGAAGCATGTCTTCGAAACTAGGGGAATCAAAACAAAGACATGATTCCTTTTTAAACATTGCACCAAACTATTTCTGTGACATAAAAACCACAGAGGTCAAAGAAAAAACCGAATCTCTGAAGATTTCTTGACGTACTCCATGGCTGGGCTAACGAGAGCCAGATTGTTAGCCGCTAAGGAATTGCTTTCAAAACCTTTCATTGAGGTCCAGGGTTGTATCCAAGACACTTTTGAGCATCAAGTCTTCCATCGAAATGAGGCTGGAGCAATGAAAGAAGATAATCATTGTCCTCAAGCGTCCCATTCCTGACCAAGGAGCGTGATGTGTTTATGTGTTTTTTTGGCTGAAAAGCTCCTCATCGACAATTCCAGGATAAGCAAGACGAGAAAAGTATTTGGTGGACTCCTGGAAGCTCAAACATGATTTTTTAATAAACCAATCATTCAGCCAATGCCATTTTGGGGCCCGGTTCCAATGCCATCACTTACCCTGGTCGTAGGGTGACCATATCAAGTTGAATAGTGAGGTGCACATCAATATTCTCAATAATCCTTTGCCGCAATATATTCCCCAGAGCACTGACACCAATAAGAACATTATTGTCCAGTCACAGGTTGCATCAACGAACATGTTGAAGAATTCGGGTTTCAGATCAAAAGTATCTAAAGTCTGATGATCTTTTTTACTTGGGCAAAGCACTGCGATAAAGTCAACTCCAAACCCCACAACTCAGTTGAGACATTGCTGTCCACAATTTGAGGAGCCATGACTAAGTTGTCATCAAACTACGTTATCAAGACCAATAGTATCTTTCCCATGATAGGGACTCAAATAGTTAAAAATGAGGGGGGGGGGCATAACTAACAGTTTCTAGGTAAGGCCAAAGCGAGCAGCCTTTTGTTCAATGACATTCCCCATAATCAAAGTCTCTATTCAATACTAAGAGGTTCATATTGAGTTGCAGAGTGTACGAAGTGCTTGGAGCCACCCTATGTTCTTATGAAGCGTCTGTATTGGCCTTGAAAGACCTAACATGATCTAGGGAGATCCACATTACAATGAGGAACGATTTTGAAGGTTTAGTTGATTCCTTTTTTTTCTGACTGCCAGCGGCCAAAAGCGAATCATGAGTCGTTGGGTACGTCTTTTTTTGCTTTTAAGCACTACCAAGGCCTGAATTACGAATTTTATAGTTTTTACTCAATGTCAGGTTTGAAATTGTTAACTCCAATAACCTGAGCCGAGTTTTTTTTAGATAGTCGTACTTTTGAGTTAAGGCTTGAAGGTTAACCAGAATGAGCAACCGCTGAACCCTTTCGCCATTCTATTTTCATACCGATTAGCGTCCAAGATTTCTCTTCAAACTCATCTCTTATTGGTCTAGATCAATTCTTGAACGGCGTCAAGAATTGAATGATTGCTCATTCTATGTCTCTCAGCGATAGTTCTCTCACTTAAGCCCATAATAGTGAATGCTACAACTTTAGTCACTGAGAGCATGTGTACCTAAACTCTCTGTGACTAGAGGTGACAGATTGATTGCATCAGTAATTTCACGGAAGGACCACAAGTTTTATTTAGTAACGAGTTGCATCCACATTTAAAATACATTGAAAAACCTTGATGCCCTTATCACTTAATTGGGACGACATAGCATATTTTGAGTTTTTGATTGTTCTTTGGGACAACTCGTCACTAAATGAAACTTTTGGTTTGCCTTGGTATAAAAAAGCCTTAGGCGTCAATGATTCGACTTCATTATAGTGCGCTTTTTAGTCTTTGTGAGTTACCCTCGTTCAAAAATGAGGCCCTTTGGGCCAATTCATCTTTGTACATTGATTCTGCAAGATTTGCTTGCCCCATATTTGTTAGGAGCTTAATTTATTGAACGAGTATTCTTACATCTTTTTATCAGGTTATTTAAAACATTGCCCCAACCGACAATCATGTAAAAACTTAAAAAATTATCCCGTTATTCACATAAGAAGTCAACGTGGACACCGAGTGACGCTTTTGATTTTGGCACGCAAATTTTATGTTATAAGATGGTAAATCTTTTTGAGACAAAAGAATTCGATGGAAGCTTTTTTTATGAAAATTGCTACACCTTGACGTTCAAGAGTCCAAAAAGTGCTCACCGGACTCTTTAAGACCTACGTGAGGTCCATTCTGGAGTGCGCCTCTGAGGTGTGGTCACCAAGGTTGAATGGCGATCAGGACTCACTAGCAGCAGTTCAACGACGATTCATGCGCTTTCTGCCGGGGCTGTCCAGGGAGCCCAATGGGACAAGACTTGACCAATGCGGGCGCGATATCCTTGTGTTGAGAAGGACAAAGTCCGATCTAACCCTCACTTAAAAATTTCTGACGAACCTTTTTGATTTGGAGCGCCATCTTTACTTTAAATTAAGCGATGATATTACCACGGTGGCAACCAGATTGACCACAGCCTGGCATTTCTGGAAACCGCCCTGGACACTTCTTCACGTTACAGGCGGTGGGGGCGTCGATTCTTTTCATTCTCTCCCCCGTTGTGATAGATTTCATTTCTTTCATCCAATATACATTCTCTATCTTTACATTCCTTTCAAATCGTTTTCTTTGCTTGTAAAATTATCCAAGACTCTGTCTATATCCTCTTAGGAGGTTTGAGTGGAAGTGACAAAAACAAAACACAATGTACTGAAATAGAAATCCTGCCTATATTCATTGGTCAAATGATTGGAGAATGCTAAAACCAAAAAGTTGAGCCTTGCCCAACCAGGGAAGCGAGCCATTACATCTTTACCAGGATGCAAGTTATCCCTGGTTAGCTAAATTCTCCCCAAAAGTAGTGTCATTTAAAATTCGTTTCCGAATATTGTTTATTCAATGAAAAATAATTAAAGGTAATGCGGAATGAAAACAAGTGCAAAAAGCTTCTATGCCAAAAGCTCATCAAAACAGTCACTCTAATAATATGTCCTAGTGGCCATAGCCTTTATGATGATGATGTCCTGGTTTCTGATGTCCATACACCTCCGAATGTCCTCCGTGTCCATGATCGTGTCCATGTTCATGATGTTCATGCTTATGATACTCGTGATCATGACCTGGCTTTTGATGGCCATACACTTCCGAGTGGCCACCGTGATCGTGCCCGTGATCATGCCCGTAGCCCTTATGCGGTTTCACATGGGGATGATGGGCCTTGCCATGGTACTTGACCTCAGCCACGTAGCCCTTGTAACCATCCACGTAGTAGGTGACGGTTTGCACGCGACCATCGGGCAACTTGACGTGATATTCGCCTTTGGTGACGTGTCCATCGCGATGCTCATTGTGGCCGAAATCCGTACCGTGGTAGTCGTCGTGCACTTTGTAGCCGTACTTGTAATAGGCGGGATGGTGGTGCTCTTTCCAATAGCCGTGATGTTTGCCGTGTTCAGCTTGAACCACGAGACAAGTTGTGGCACACATGGCCAATATTCCGATGCTGAAACCCTATACACAAAAATCATCAATTAATAGTTTTGTAACGCGAGATGAATTTGATTCGTTTTCGTCGTACCTTCATGCTATTAGGATGTTGGTTTATTAGATGGAGTGAATGGAGTGATGACTTATTGTTTCCGTTCAGCACCTTTATACTAACGCTCAAGTTCTTGAATGCAGGATATAGAGTACTCACATTTTCTACAAATGCCATCCAAACTCAAAGGGTGGACGTTGAACAGTAGGACAAATAAAAATGTTATTCGCCCTTTTTTAAGGGAGTTAACTGTTTCAAAAGTTATTTTTAGAAACATTTTCGACGCTCAAAAATAGAAATAAAAATCTAGAACTTAAGTGAAACCTATGTCCCTCTTTGAAACTTTGAATTCAGATTTGGTGTGTAATGAGTACAACGAAGATAGCCAAAACCCATTGACTTCAAAACATTTTGGGTCTCAGGTTTCCAAAATGATGAAATAGCAAACAAGTATGCATTTGCATGATGACTTGCAAAAAGCAATGATCATGATTTCAAGGTCAAAATAGAGCATCACTTCATTAAACGAGATATTAGTGAATATTTTTGATCTTCGCTCCGGCCCTTTATTTTGAAATTGAAAATTTACAACTTAAGAAAGTGTTACTATAGCATGTCAACCAGAAACCTCACAATTGTTCACGAGGGATGAGAAAGGTGATTGGCACATGGAAATATTCACCTTGTGAGCGCTGATTTTTACCTTCCGAGCAAGTTCATCAGAGTTCGAGAAAACGTCAGCAACTAGTTCGCCCTAACTAAAGGTCATTGACATCGAGGAGCTGACTCGACGACCAATATAGCTAAATCAATCACGGCCACATTTCCTCGTTCTTGGTTCCACTTTCTTAGACAAAGGAGAATGGCGATACACCCTTTGGACCTGCGTTTCCAAATGTTGTGTCTGACTCCATCGCTGTTTTGTATGTTCATCCGGGTCGCCCACTATTCCTGAAGGGACCGTGTTCCCACCACTTTGGTCAAGGAAATGATTTGGACTAATCGGTTCCAAGTCGTTAACATCATTAGAGTGAGTTAAGAAGGCGAGAATTAAGAATTAAATTGTCCGAATCTCTGTGATGGTTGCACAATTAATGTGGATAAAGGACCTATGTCAATGAGAATGGGGTGGCGTTGATCACAGGTGAGATGACCCATGCACACGAAAGATCGCGGATTTGTCCAAAAACGGTTAACATTCCTTGCGATGGAATGACTTCTTGGGTAACGAATGGCAACCTTTCATTAAGACTTCATCTAAACCGCATTTCTAGCTTTCCTCGAAATGCCGAATTATGCAAAATTACCTACATGAAGAGTAAGCATTCCAATGAGGAATGATCTTTGAAGGTTAGGTGATTCCATTTTTTACTTACCGCGGGGAGATAAAATAGTCTCACAGGGCCGTTTGGGCACTCTTAGGCGACTTGGACTATTTCGAGCCATTACATGCATTTTTTCCTTTTTAGCACGACCATGGCCTTAATCATTAATGTCATAGTTAGGAATCAAACAATAAATTATTTGGCACAAATTTCAATAAAAAAAAAAGTCAATTACTCACCCATGAGCCAAATATCTGCTTTCTAAGTTTATGTCGTTAAATCTACTGGCCGGCTCCTCTGTGGCTCGAACTATCGCAACGGCAAAGCCAAACTCACTCTGATGATCAGTTCTGTCCATTTAACACGTTTAATTGTACTTGACACTCATTTTTTTTCAGGCAAATAATAAATTTCATTTTTGGGATGAAAAATGTACCAAAGAGTTTATTTTTTGATTCAAAACGATTACATTCATGGTTAAGGTCAGGGTAGTGCTAAGAAAGGAAAAATACATGTTACGGCTCAAGCTAGTCCAAGCCGCCTAGGAGTGCCCGAAGATACCACTCTATCTTCCCGCGGTAAATAAAAATGGAATCACCTAACCTTTAAAGATCATTTTGAAAATAATTTTTGGATTTATTTATTGCTATATGATAGATTCATCATCACAGGATGAACAAACATTAAGGGCCTCCTCCTGAGATCTCTCTGACAAGGTTTCTTCAATTCCCTTTCAAGATTTGTTTGACATTGAAACACAGGTAGTCATTAAGAGGAACTGTTGAAAGCGTATTGTCATATCACAAATGATCTAATACCTAAAGGCGATTGGCATTGGGTCTGCTGAAGGCCGGCTAAAGGCTGAGAGAAGTGCTTGAGCCTTTTGGTGTTCATGGTTGAACCATTGGTAAATTGAAAACTTCATTCAAGAACTGCAAAAGTCAAAACCCTTTAGAACAGACCGGACCGAGGAGAGAAACCTGGGATTGCAAGAGTCAGTCTTTGGATGGCCAAACATTAGATGCTCACCAATCTCCTTTAGACTAAAATTGGCGCTTTCATGGTATGGTGATAGGTTTTGTATTAGTGTCGTCAAATGGAACTGTGCGACTTCAGAAGACACCACGGGAGGACCTTAATTTCTTTACATCCTCTATGTAGGTTACAAAGTATTGGGAATGGTAAAAGTGGAGGTGTTCACCACATAGAAGACAATTACAGGTCATGAACGGACGGGGATGAAATTCTTTTTTGGGATCATGTGACGTAGTGAACTGTATCCAAAGCCTCCTTCAAGATGTTTCGTCGTCTGATTGGGTCAAGGGGGATGTGAAAAATTGTACGGCCCCGCCAAAAAAAATGGAAGGAATGTGGGGCAAAAGATTCGTCTCGGATGTCGCAATAGGTAGCTGATCGAAGAGAGTAAGGGTACATTTAGACTAATTGATTCTCTCAACATCAAATAAATATTTCCATCTAGTACTTAACTTTTTCCAAATCCTCATGTTATCTCTTAGGCAGTATCAAAGTTCACTCAGTTTTTTCCCATTGATATCTTGCCTTTACAAAACTTCGGATTAACGTCAGAGAAAGTGCAAATACCATCAAAAATGCATTGTGACAGAAATCGAGCTTTACTTGACTCACTAAGTGGCGAGTTCATGTTTGGTCTTAATTCTGAACACAAAAACACTGAAGGGTCCTATGACTTGAATTTGATCGCTTTGTGTTAGAATTTCAATGGAAACAAGATGATCAAATAGTTTGATCAAACCATTACGGTGCTTGTGTGGCTGTCCACAATTCTAATCTGCAATACGCAAACCCCACACAGGATTTGCCAACAGGAACTCTGCTTGTGATAAGTGACCCAAGATCGGTTCCAAAAAAGCAAATGCAGGTACAGACTATCGAAATATTGTACTCCATATTTCGTGTGAGGCCCTTTATACTGGTTTCTTTCTTGGTCCATCGCTCATGTTAAATCAAAGGTGAGAAGCCTTGACCTTTAGAGTTGCTGCCAACCTCTGTTAAGAACAAACTCAAGAAATAGTATGTTTGCGGAGCAAAGTCTGAAAGATTTTTCACCGCAATGTGATTGGGAATTCTAAAAGATCTTTGGACCAAACTTTTTGCCTTGTGTTTTGTGGAAGCGCCTCAAATCTTGCACATAAAAATCAAATCTTTTCAGAGCCATCTACTAATCAAATGAGTGGAACTCCAATAATAAGGTTTTTGACGCAGGATGATTCGTTCGAAGCTTTTGCGTTGCACATATGTTTCACTTCTTATGGTGGACTTAGCATTTATTTACTCTTGAGGTCTACGTAAATAACGAACAAGTGTCAAATATCCAAGTGAAAAATGAAAAATGCATCATTCAGTTAACATCAAAAGATTTGGACATGAATAATACTTTGGACGCCTAAATGTGAAAAACCTCAACCAATCCTAATATTGACTCAGTCACATTGATTTTACGTTCTGTTCTAGTATATGTGAGGTTTTTTAAATATAAAAGGAGCAAGAGCCCCACTTGATTAAAACAACTAGTTACCATAAAGTACCAATGAAACTGGATCAAGCTCTGTTCACGATTTTTCTAGACTTTTTGAAAGCCATGTTTGCGGGAATGGCTGTATACTTTTTTGATTAAGGTTGAATCCAATACAATTCAGGGATATTTTAGAGCGGCAAATTCAAACTCATTGTCGGACAATTTTTTCATCAAACATGACTTGCTGGAAAAGCATTCCCAAGCATCGATTAGAAACCCGTAAAAAAATTGCCGTCTCAAAATCAGAGCTTTTTTAGTTTCTCATCCTTGGTCACAGTTGTTTTCCCTCCACGTTGATTTGTCAAACATAACGAATAGTTGGCGATAATTGGGTTTCAAAAAATCGATTCGTATAATTGAGTTGAAAATTTTCAGTCTTGCAAGTAACAAGGAGTTGCCAGCAAAGACCTTCATATCCAAGAATCGAGTGCCAATCAAAACGGCTTTTTCAAATCTTCTCTGAATCTGGCGGCACAAGTTGACTAGTAGGTAAAACTAGGGCTCTCTAGTAGGTAAAACAATATCGTGTCTGGTGTAATTAAGAGAGGAAAATCCCTGCCATAAACGTCATAGAAAATCAAGATCTTTCCCAATTTTACCAACCAAGAGTAAAATTAGACTTATTTTTGAGCTCTAAAAGACCTTCTTAAAGTGTTCTTATGAATATCCCCTGTGTTGAAAAAGGAATATATCTTATACTATATCAAAAAGAGCATCAATAACATGCAATGTTTTAAATGATCCCTTAGTCGCTGAACGACGTCATTCAGAGTCCTAAAGTTAGTTGAATATGTTAAATAAAGTGCTTGTAAAAGACAAAACACAAGACTCTCTGGGTTTTTAGTGGTAAGGAGCTAATTAAAACGTTAGAGGATAATACCAACTACCTAAGGAAAAATCGCCCAAGTATTGATTGGTTAATGATCACTATAGACCACGAAAAATTTAAATTTAAAAGAAAGTTCTTAATGTCACAAGCCAGCGATTTTTCTGAAGTTTTGAGATGGTTTAAAACAAGTTCAAATAAGATTTTTAAAGTAAATTTTTGAGTCCGGACAAACTTGTGTTAAATTGTAACCTAATCTACAATATCTTAACATATCTCAAGCACTCTGTAACAAGTGCTTTGAATATTGGACTTTTTCTTTCTCTTTTGTAAATACGTAATACTAGTGTTGAATAGCAAATTGTATTGAAAAGAGGATTTCGTATTACGAGAAAATGATCATTTTTTGCACTTCGGTATCATTGGAGAACGCATAAGTTATTGCTAGTCTGAATCGCAAATTTGTTGTTTTAAACCAAATTGAATTCCCAAAAGTTGAGACCTCAGCTTTTTCGAATATGTCCTAACCTCACCAAATTTAATTTAGAACGTTTATGACAATTTCAAAATCGATGATCATCAGTCAAAACAAATTGAGTGGAAAAAGTCACATTTTAAAACTGTTTAAATAAAAAAATCGTCAGTTTTTGGCAAGTTCTTAAAAAGCACCCATAACATATAAAAACGCCCCAAGAAGGTACTATATTTAGAATTTAATCTTTTTTTCTGAGTCTCTAATGATCACATTAATATATTAAAAATATATATTTATCAACAATAGCTTGACTCAAAATCTTCCTGGGGGTTTTCCACAGATTTTCTAGCGTTCAAAACTGTCCTGTATGACTGTCTCTTTCTGATTTTATAAATGTTTAGTCTAGGATTCGGAGTTCATTGATGATGAATAAAAATTGTTAGCTAGCAAAAGCTAGCAAAACCTTTCGAAAAAGCAGTATTATCAAAAAGACCATAAATAACTTTGCCTGCAATTTATTTCTTTCACATCGATTTTTTTCTCAAAGTTCGGGACATACTTTTAAACTTGAACATATATTTATCCTGTCAGCCTCCAATGTTCAATCGACACTGACAATGATAAGTATAGCCTAGCCAAAGACATAAAAAATCTCGTAGTAATTGTTGCACTTGTGATTCCTACAATTCTATTGCAGCCCTTGTGAATCCTAAGCCCCATTCTGACCCAGTGTTGAAGAGAGAGTCTCAAAATATAGTAACTCAATGTGGAGTGTTTACTACCTAGTTACATACAAGAAAGTCCCTTAAAACCCACTCCCGCTTTTCAACTCTAGTCAGTGTTCAAACCAAGTGCGATCGATCTGGTCGGGCATGAGGAAACTTTATCGAGCCTTGAATGGCTCTCTACTGTGTTTGTGTTTGTGCTTAATTCTGGGCCTTATGTTAGTAACCCAAAGGTCCATGGAGGTTCTTCAGACTCCGTCGAGCAGTCCCATTAAGGAATTAAGCCGTCTTCAACATGTCTATCAATGGAAGCGTGAGGAAATGAAGTTCTTGATCCAACAACCAAGTGCATACGTGGCACCGCATGATCCAATACTCGTGGATTTAATTCTAGCGGATCATATTCGTCAACCCAATCAAGGGCCAAAGAGCCAGAAGTTGTTGGACGTGATCAAAGATCCCAAAATCGAATATGGGTAGGGAACAAAAGGTTCTTGGTTGAGCAAAGCAAAGCAATAGAATAGAAAAGACTCGTTTTATTTACCTCAAATTCGATATTAGATCGGTTTTGAATCGTTCTCCTTATCAATAACATTCATCAATGTTGCCTAACCAAAATAACCTAGATATCAAGTGTCCTTGCGCATTCTAATAAGACTCCATCGATTTCTAGGGGCCAGTACGAGCAGTCCTTGATAGTGGACAAACATTTTCAGGGCAAGAGAAATGGCTTTTTTATCGAGGCTGGAGCGTGGAACGGAGCCTATTTGAGCAACTCCCTGTTCCTGGAGGTGGAACGAAATTGGACCGGCCTTTTAGTCGAAGCCAACACCAAAGCATTCGAACACTTGTTGGCTTTGCAACGAAGAGCCTTTTCCTTCCACGGATGTCTTTCGATTTCTAATCAATCAGCAAAGGTCAGATCAACGGCTTTATAACAACACAACAAATGGCTAAACATAATATCAAATTCTCTGAACATTCTGGCAACATTGTGAGAGAGGAAACGAGGTCTTTCCTATCTGGGTGAATCCTATCTGGGCTCTAAACCACTTAGTGGAATGAAAAAAATGCCCTACTGCATACCAGTGAAGTGTGAAGTGACAAATTCAAGATCGTTACTAGTCTGTACATTGGTGTAATATCTGATCCTCCAACAAATACGAATTAGCAGCATATCTAGCTTGCCCCTGAAAATAGGGTTGAAATGGCATATTCAAGATGTGGCTGAACAAACAACATTTTAGAGTTAACATTGTTAGTTAATGAAATGACTTTGAAGGGCTCTGTCACCCATAACTATTTTCGAGAATCATTCAAAATGAAAGAAATGTGGCATACAAAAAACCTCCTGAGGAGGTGAATGGTGTAGTTCTGTAACCAAGCTTCTCAAAGACTTGCCAATTCTAAGCTTAGCCTTTATGTCAGGTTCTGTATATTTGTACTTGTCAAGAGCGGCTTTGAAGAACGAAAACTATGAAAGCCCTATGGCTCACTCGGGAAACCCTAACGTAGAATCATTTTGGCCCTAAAAAAGCCAGAGTGCCACAGAATATTGATGGATATTCCACCAATCAAATAGTATGTAAATGGTGATATGATCTACATTTTTGGTAAAGGAGTAAATGCAAAAATAAGTTGTTAAGATAGTGCGAGAGCGAGCCAAAACTCATCGAATTCAACGAAAAGAACCATTCAAATGAAACAAAATCATTCACCATAAACATCTCTCTTGATGTACTCAAGGCAAGCGTGAATTCTCTTCTTTTGTTAATCATAATATTATCCTATGTCCCTTTTATAAAGCAACACATCTCACAACATATTTTGCAGACTTCCTTACCGCTATTGGAAGTGGAATTCCCAACAGTTCAAGTCAAGAGGACAAAAAAGCGATCTTATTCTACTTAACCTATATTTGTGTAAAATCTGACTCATCAACGATTAAGAGTTAGCAGATCTGGCTAGCCCTTGAATATAGGGCTGATCAGTAATTTTAATTAAACACTTGTCCAAGTCTGTCTTGAAAGATGTTACCGGATCAACAAAGCCCTCGTATTCCTTAGGACTATTAGAGGGAAGCAAATCAAACAATGAAGGAGCCCGAGAAAGAAGAGAGTTGGACATCATTGTTCGAGCTAGCCTGGATTCTCGACGGCTTGAAGGTGCTCTCAAAACGCACATTAAGCCTCTACGGTCACTAGAATTGACCCTAAATCCCGGGTTGGGACAAAGCTCATAGATACTTTTGAAGACGTACAGTATCAGATACCTTTCGTACCTTCTCTGAACACTGTACAGTCCCAACTTTTTTGGTCTCTCCCAATACGAGAGCTCTCTCATTCCTGTGATGTTCCTGGTAAAACATCTTTGGACCTGTTCGACCTTTTGCAAATTTGCTTATCTCATTGGAGCCCAAATGGACGAGGTATACTCAAGATGTGGTTGGTTAATCAACTTGAACCGAGTTAGTGCCACGATAATTTCTTTGAACCTGAGATATGTTGTTCCCTTTTATTTCAACAATTTGTGTAATCTTTTTTTAACGGGAAATTGATGTCACATTTTGCTAGCAATCAATGCCACATGCACAAAGCTTCGTTTTTAAGTTGATCAAATTTGTGCAACTCATAAGAACCCTTATTTGCAACGTCAGACAGCCCGAACAAAACGGGAAGACGCACGGCACATTGCTAAACAAACCACTCGTACCATGCCATGAAAGCGAATTCTTTTCCAGATATCATGTGACCCAAGACACTAATTATACACAAGATTTTGAAAGAATTTGTCAAAAACAACACAAACACATTATAATTCAATAAAGAGAACTCGGCCCAATCGGCCTTCTATTTGGCAGAGGCTGACTAACAAAGCGCCCTCTGAAGTGCAAAACCTAAACCATATTTCGTGTAGCGTAAGAAGGCTATTCATCCCCATTTTCATGGACTGACTAACTTGGAATCCAAGGAAGGCCGAATATGTCCACAAGACGTTATTACCATACGCGTACTCATTTTCTTCATTCAACTAAAATGAGGGTGATAGCTGATCCTTTATTTCCAACCAAGTCATATTAATCGATTTTTAACAACCAGTTGTTGTCTACAGATAGTCAGGCATTGAAGTTCACATTTTAAAACATAAACAGCTCGTTGAATCCAAGGGAAACGCGCCAAAAACGTTAATGGGATCATCAAAATCAATGCAAAAAGTTACAACATCAATCTATCCCACAATTTGTTGTAAAAATTTTCCATAAATCTGGCAAAAACATAACTTTTAAGATTTGCCGAAAATTGATGGAAAGGTTTTTTCTTTTAAACGGGGGCCTCTCCAGGCTGACCATGAAAATTGCCTGAATGGACTCTAGATTTAACAACAACAAAATCAATGATTCCCCTAGCGGAGGTTGACAGCATAAAGTGCGTCTTCTACAGCCTGACTTCAAAGGAGGACACTCTATCTTTGTCCTTGAATATTAAGACACTAATATATTCTAATTGGAATTATGGATAAGTTTTGATGGTACAAGAATAATGCATGTATTGATTGTTTCTTGCAAGTATCATCATTCAAATATGACTTCATAACCTACTGACAAACAAGCACTGCTTCTCGATTTGCCAAGCCTCTTGGACAGCTCTTCTTTTATGTTATGGAAGCGTAGAGGAAAAAACTCCTAGAGAGTGCGCTGAGAGCTAGCCAGGCGGACTAGTTTTCAGAGCAAATGCATGTCAGCTGACGGGCTGCTAGGGTATAGTTTCTGATTGTAGAGTCGCTACTTTCCATCAGCTAGAGTTGCACTGTCCACTGGTTACCGATTCAGTTGCAGTACACCATTCGTGAGGAAGCACTCCCGTCAAAAGCTACATCTCGGTCAGGTGGACTCACGAAATTCAGCTCTTAGAGGGAGCTACTTTGCGTTCTCGAGAGTCAATAGAAACACACTTGAGATATGAAAATACTTCCAGTCATTTGCCAAACGTTATTACGCAAATATTTTTCATGGAAAGTTCATTCAAAACCCATTATATCCCTCATTAGGCTCCAGAATGGGATGTCCTTTTCTTCGTGGACGAAAATTGGAGCAGTTTTGGTCCATTTGCCGATACCAATTAGGAATCTCTTAGGACCAAGGAATTTTCTGTTAAACCAAATATATCTTTTAATCATAAGCTACCAGGTCTAAATCTAGCTTTAAAGCCATAATCCACAACAGATTATTCCCAAGGGTTTGCCAAAGATGGCATACAAAGTGTTTAGGAGACCATCATCCTTCAAGAAATAAAAACGATCCAGAAGGATATATTCAACTTGTGAAAAAAAGAATTGAGCCAAAGTTGGGAATCATTAAGGATGCTTTACATTTAGGCAAAGATGTGTGAGACCCTAAGAATTGCGAAATTCCTCCCAAAAAAGCCCCACCGCTTATAAAACATCATAGACACCTATGATTGAATGTGAGCAAGAAAATAAGGGCTAAATATTAAGCAAAGATCAATTGAACATTAGTGGTCAACAACAAGCTCCTCCATACCTCAGTTCAGCCATGCTGTAGCAATATTTTCAAAGAGGGCTTTAACTTGGCGGCTGGTGCAATTCAGAAATATCGAGAGTTGGGCTTTAACAAACATGATTCTTTAAAGTAAAGGATGCTGTTATTAAGGTATCCTTACAACTTTTCCTTAGCAAATATCTTCAGAAGACTCTTCTTTAAGTTTCCATTTTGCTCCATATAACCTCGTTTGTAATTGCAAAAATCAATGCCCATACGGTAAAAAAAGGAAATATTGACTTAACTTTCTGAGTCGACCATAAATTTAGAACACTAACTGAAATGATAATTTGTCAAGGACTCATACGAAGCTAGTAAGAACAATGACAGCACACTTTTAAAGCTCAATTACGAAGAGGTCAGTAAAATGTTTTTGGCAGATTCTTATTTTACCATGGGCCTATTTGGTCTATTTATCCTTTACAAGAACTAATTCTAGAAACTGCAAAGTTTTCTTATTTGAAGAAGCCGTCAATAACATAGGGCGTTCAATTATTATGTTGCTATTTCTTGTGTCCGTCCACAAAGAGCAATTGAATAATACTTTTCAGAACCTCTTCATGATAGGCAGATTTTCGATAGCAGAATTTACCAACCAAGGACTCGCTTCTCCAAAACTCTTTGCAATGGTACAAATTCCAGCTCGCATCTTCGCTATGGCGACCACATCATTATTCATATTGTAGTAATGGTCTTGAAATGATCTATTTAGTACGTGACAAGCCCTCTAGTTTGAACCATCCATTGATGTTTGAATTCGGCCTCCACATTATAAACCAAAACAATTACTCACCTCCAATGTGATCCATGTTGGTTTTTGCCGTTCAAGGAGTAACCAATCAGCAAGGATAATCTTTTGACCGCCTTTTTTAATGAATTCCACAATACCACGAAAGTTATTATTTTCTTTGAATTATCTATCCTCCCATTTTACCCTCTCCTCAAAGGATCTCTTATCCCCCATCTAAGATTAGTCTTGTCCAAAAACAGGATTTTTTAAGGTTAGAGAGCCTAGTCAAAGATTTGATAGCTCTACTCCATCGAAGGGCTAACTGCCCATAAAAGGGATTTATTTGAATGTACATTATCTTTTTTTCCAAAAAAGCCAGCACAAAGATTAAGGTTCTTGAGGAACTAGCTTTAGATAGGCAGATCTCGTTCATTTCTATGACAGAAACTTGGCTTCGACCAGGGGTCTTAGATGAAGAGCTGGCCATGGTTGGTTTCAATCTAGTTCGATGTGATAGAGTACGCCCTGACAATCCCATTTTTCCGCATGGGGGCGTGTCTATATGTTAGAAATGACCTGCACACTAGTCATGTAAAAATGTCTAATGGAGAAGTAGAGGTCTTAGTTTGTCATCTTCAAGGTCTGGATCTGTCCATTGCGACAATATATAGGCCCCCCTCTTGTTAAGTAAGCTCGTTCTTGTCAGCTCTCAAATTCATAGGAAATGAGTTGGACCAGTCAGTTTGCTCAAAGGTTCTCTTTGTAGGGGACTTCAATTTTCCGGCTAGTGTTGTAGAGTGGGAGGTTGGTCCAGATGCGTATATTCCCGTATCGAAATCGACGTCTCAGTCGTTCGAAAAGCTGGAAGAATTTGCGATCTTGCGCAATTTTTCTCAGCATGTTGGTGTAGCCACTAGAGAGAAGAGCGTTCTTGACTTGTTTTTTTCCAATGACCCTGATCTGATCCAGAGCAATTTGAATCCAGCAGTTGTGACTAGCCTTCAAAGAAAGTTGGATTTAATCCAAGGTAGAATTAAGGCCTCCATTGAGACAGATCAGTGGAACAAGGAAAGTAGAGTTGTTCAAGAGGTGAGGTCGAATCCGAAGGCGTTTTTCTCTTTTGCAAACTCTAAGAGAAAGATCAAACACCCTGTAGGGCCTTTTGAGGTCGATGGGGAAGCCATAGACAATGTAGGGACTATGGCCAACATACTTGGAAATCAGTTCTCTACTGAGTTTAGGAGCAACAGTCCATTGCCCCATTGATGAGTTTGTTGGGACTGGCAAGGCTTGTCAAGTTGAGCATTTAGATGATTTTGTAGTCGCAGATCAGGATGCTCTAGAGGCCATCAGGGACTTGAGACTCTCGAGCTCCCCTAGCCCTGATGGAGTGACATCTCAGTTTCTGATGAGATGCTCACAGGTTCTTGCTCCTGTTTTCTCGTACTTGATGTGTTGCATCTTGGACCAGGGCAAGTTCCCCTCTTCTCTGAAGGTAGCTCATGTTGTTCCAATTTTCAAAGAAGGAGATAAGTCGCTGCCCAGTAACTACAAGCCAATTTCCCTCACTTCGAATATTGCGAAGGTGTTTGAGAAGATCAATGAAGTCCCCCCTCCTAGCCAGCATGGGTTCCGAGCACATTTTGGCACGGTTACCCAACTGATTGAACATATAGAGCAGGTTATTGAGGGACTGGAGAGCCCTGAACCAGTCGATGTAGTTTATCTTGACTTTGCCAAGGCCTTTGACAAGGTAGATCATGGTCTTTTAGTTAACAGGCTCCATGAGATTGGGATCCAAGGCAAGGTTCTCAATTGTCTAAGAAGTTTCATTTGTGGTAGGAAACAATTAGTTAAGGTTGAGGGATCCCTTAGTGACATACATGATGTCAAGTCGGGTGTCCCTCAGGGTTCCATTTTGGGTCCTCTCCTTTTCATTATCTTCATTGCTCCGCTTCAGAAGCTCCGTAGTAGTAATGTCAGTATCTCTTCCTATGCTGATGATACAAAATTGGTAGTTGGTAGGAATGGTCAGGATTCCGGTTGTCTGACAAAGGTCCTAGACCAAACCTACTCCTGGGTTGCTGCGAGTAACATGGCACTGAATGGAATGAAATTCTGCTCCATGACCTTTGGGTCGACGCCATTAGACACTCCACTATTAGATGATGAAAGTAAGGACATTGAGCAGGTCTCATCCATGAAGGATTTATTTGTAGTCCTCCAAGATAATGGAAAGTTCGATGAGCATATCCAGTTGAAAGTTGATAAAGCTTTTCAAACACGTGGTTGGATATATCGCACGTTTAAGTCCAGAGATAGTGTCATGATGCTAACTCTGTACAAGTCGATTGTTCAGCCGCATCTTGAATATGCCTCTCCCATTTGGGTTCCAATGAGTTCAGCAGGTTTGCAAAAGCTCGAGCAGGTCCAAAGATGTTTTACTAGGAAAATTGAGGATATGAGAGAGCTCTCGTATTGGGAGAGGTTAGAAAGGTTGGTATTGTACAGTATTCAGAGAAGGTACGAAAGGTATCTGATATTGTACGTTTTCAAAAGCATCTTTGTCCCAACCCAGGATTTAGGGTCAATTGTAGTGACCGTAGAGGCTTAATGTGCGTTTTGAGAGCACCTTCAAGCCCTCGAGAATCCAGGCTAGTTAAAACAATGAAGTCCAACTCTCTTCTTTCTCGGGCTCCTTCATTGTTCAATTTGCTGCCCTCAAATATTCGTAGGGCTTATATAGGCGTTGATCCAGTAGCAAGATTTAAGTCAGACTTGGACAAGTTTTTGACTAAAATTCCGGATCAACCTGATATTCAAGGATTAGCCAGATCAGCCAATTCTAATTCGTTGGTCGATCAAACAATATATATAAATAAAAGTCAAGTAAAATGAATAATCTTCTCGTCTTGAACTGCTGAGATTCCAATCCCGGTAGCGGGAAGGAAGTCCGCAAAAAAAAAATCCGTTCCAGGTAATTTGTCGTTAATGATTTTTGGGCGTTCAAGTATTGTGTCGTCAATTCTTGTGTCTGTCAATTGTGACGTCGTGAATTGTTTTGCGTTCAATTATTTTTGTCCCAATCATTCCAGCCCCAATCATTATGACGCATTATTGTACAAAGATATTCTTCAAATAATTTGTTCGTTTCCTTTTTTCTATACTTTTGACTCAAAGGACAATGTTATTTCGATATGTGACACCTTTTCAGCCCTCCTCATATAAATAGATTTAGAGTCCTGAGGTTGGTTCCATTTCAGGTTACATTTGATGGCGCCGACGTGTTTGGAACGATCAAAAAGAACAAGTCAGATTTGACACGGGGTGAAGCAGCTTTGGAACAGAATCGAGCCGGTCTGGATAAGAACCACCGAAGCACTTACGTGGTTCAATGTTTCCCTTTGTACAGTTTATTGCTGGCCCTGGGCAATCCAGAGGTGGACTACTTCAGTTTGGACGTGGAGGGTTCCGAAATGGATGTTCTGAGGACCATCCCATGGGACAAGGTTCGGATCAAAACCTTGACTATAGAGGTGGAACACTCGGATGCACAAATGATCACCACGTTTATGGAGACCAATGGCTATTCCATGGTTCAGAAAATTGGAAAAGTTGACTTATTTTTCGTTCGGAACTCTTAGTGAATGCTGTTTTCTATAAAGGAATCTCCCAACGTAAGGCTCAAATATTACCTGAAGTGCATGTTCCAATATTCGTGACAAAACCATGGCGATTCATTTCGAAATAGATCTTTCATGCTCTAAGTAAATGAAGGTGAATTGTTTCCTTTTCCACTAAATTAAAAAAGCTTTTGCAATGTGGTATTGCTTTCAAATATATATTCTTCAATATCTTAAAGGTGCGAGAACATGCAACCAAAACAACAGGCTTTCAAATATCATTCTGGCATCTATATTTCAGCAATTTGGTCTTTTGTTTTCTTTAATTTTTCGCACAGCATCGATAAATTGTCTAAATGACATCTACAGACTTTATGCGTCAATGCTCATTTTTTCTCATGCTCAGGGTGAAATATTTCTAAATTAACATTACTTTGGAAGGTAGAATGACCTCGCAATACCTAGAATCTGTTTTATACAAATGTTCCGTTCTTGGTGGAAAACGTGCAGTGAACGAAATCACATCTAACTTTCACTTAAACCATCAAAAAATATCAAAAAGAATTGTGCAATGACCTTTGCAATGACTTTGTCTGATATTTTGCAATTTTTGTTGCTTTCTAGCTAAAAATGAGCTTCAGTTACGCGTAGAACCACAAATTAAAATTTTTCCTTCTAGCAGTCTCAAGACATGTACAAAATCTCCGTGCTACATTTGCAAAGGCAGCTTTCAGGACATCAAAAGCGTTGTTGCACCTATTGCACTTATTGCACTTGTGATTACTTCACTTCTACTTTTGCCTGTAAACGTCAATTACATGGATTCTTAATTATCCTGTACTTAACCGTCATAAGCAGGGTGGGTATTTTTCATTTGTGGACACTTTTGTCTATCCCTGTCCACAAGTGTTCATAAGTGTCCAAAAATACGGGTGGGCAAACAAGGACAAAAGTGGACAAAAGTGTCCAAAAAATTCAACTATGTTGTCAACTACAGAGTTATGAAGTAATAATAACCCAATATGTAACCCAAATAATAACCCAAAATCTGGGATATGTTTTTCAGAATTAAGATCCTGAAACTTTTGACCCAGTCCATCTATAATCTAGAATTGACCCAAAATTATGCATATTTAGTTGTATAATGTCCCTACGGTGAATTACGAGTACACGATTTCAACTAATTCTTGACCAAAAATGTTACCATAAAATAGATGAGAAAACTACCGATCCAAACATGTAGTGAAAATAGCTGAGCAGATAGTGAGAGAGACACAAAAATGTTTTAATTTAAATCAAGGTCAATCGCACTACCGAGAAAGAACTAGTTAAGAATGTAAAGTTGAGTGGACTTGATTGCCGGACATTTCCCGCGAGGATGACGCTTGGAACAACCGCAAAGAACAGATTTCTCGGATGAGCCAGCCATTCCACACTTTCGATCCAACTTGCAACCGTTCCTTTTGTTTCAAAAGTCGACCAAGTTGATTTCCATTTCCTCGGAATTGACCGATTGAGATTGAGAGGGAGATCGAGAATTGAAAGTACAGGTAGTGCCGTCACCGATGGTTTGTGCTTTGAGGATGAATTGACGGGCCTCGTTAAATGTGACCAGAACTCGATCCATGAGCTTGGCGTTGTCGGAATTTTGCTGCAAAATGAAGTGTAATCTTGGCCTTCTTCTCAGTTAACGCTCAAATGAGCCCTTCAGGGCAGATGCAGGTTCACAAAAACGGATGGACTTAACATTACGATTGACAACGGATTAGTCGATGGGGAGGACGGAACGGAATGAGCACCGAACACGCCCTTTTAACCGGACGCAGACTATGGAATCTTCGACCAGAACATGAGCCGTGAATAGGACTGAAGAAAAACGTACGTAACAGCTGTCTCATTGCATGATAGTAGAAGAAAGTGTGTAGACAATTAGGCAGGTCACGTGTTTTATTCTCAGAGGAGAAGAGCACAAGAACAAATTTCCAGAACGAAGTTATTGAGTTGTTTTTTTAGTCAATGCATTGCAATCGCATCTACCCAATCTGTCTGATGGGGAAAAGGCAAAATGATGATCTTTTCTCGAGCCTTGAATGATTTTTTGTTGTATTTTGCCTGTGTTTAATTCTGGACCGACCTTGAGCATTGAAGCTCTTGGACCTGACCAAAGATTCCGAAATCGAACATGGGATGGGAACAAATGGTTCATGGTTGAGCAGATTTAGAATATGATAGGAAAAGGCTCATCAGATGCCCATACCTCAAATCTGCCCTTAGATCGTTTTTAATAGTTTCTGTTTCGCAAAGACAGACATTCTTTGAAGTTTCTTAACCAATGTAACCTTGATATCACATGTCTTTGAGTATTCTGATAATTAGGGCTCGGGAAAAAAAAATTTGAGGGACAAATAATCACTAAAAGAAATTTTTGAAAGCACCAAACAAGTCACAAAATTTTGCAAAAGTTTGAAGCAATTAACAAAGGTATCAATATGTTTAGTCATTTCGAAATCTTTGAATTCAAAAGTCCTTGAAGTTGACTCCTAACTTGAACGCCCAAATTAATACTCTTAACCATGAAGGTTTCTAGGTCAAATTTGGTTCCTCTGGGTGTTTTATTTTAGCTATCTCTTAGGGTGAAGAGACATGGGCTAATATGCAAATCTTTTTATTGTTTGTTCTTTTGTTTGTAAAATTTGTAAAACATTGAGGTTCCGTGTGCATTTTTAGGAAACACTTGAGCTTTTGCCAAAAAGGCAAGCAGGAATAATGTGAGAATTAGAGAACAACTACTGTATTGCAACAAACCAAGAAGATTGGGACACTGCAGTGTGCAGTATTTAAAAGAGGTACAAAGGGTATCTTTTGCAAAAAATCTTCAAAATAATCCTTGACCTTTCTCCTCAACCAGAATTCAGAATCAATTATAGTGAATGTCTAGGTTTACACTTTGAGCCCTCCAATCCATTTGTACGCTCTGAGTTCCTCCCATGGGATAGAGTTCGGATTAAAATCTCAACTATTGAGGTGGAACACTTTCACGCCCAAATCATTACCAAATTTATGGATACCAATGGCTATTCCACGCTTCAAAACTAGGCAAAGTTGACTTTCTTTTTCGTTCGAAACTCTATTAGTGGTCGCTAGTTTCTAAACAAAATCTGGCAACCTAACTCTCAAATATATCCTGGAGCACATGAAACTGACAGCCCATGCTCTCAGGAGATTAACTAGAATTGCCCCTTGTCTTTAAATAAATAAACTTATTTAGCGTGATATGCTTTTAAACCTGTGGTTATTTTCATTTTCTTGAATATGTGCAACAACATGGATACTCTTGAAACTGCAAGTGAATTGATGGAAACAGGATCATCTCACCCATCACCTAAACCTTAAATTCCTAAATTGAATATGACGCTAGGTGGAATGAAATCATTGATCTGTTTATTATGGATTAAAATGGTACAAAACCTTACTCGTACATCTACGACATTTTGCGAAATGATGATCATTGTTTTCGTCATGGTAGTAATTACAATTACGATCATTGGTTTGAAATTGGAACAATACTACTGTACACGGTGGTTATATTTTCTAGTTAAGTGTTTGCTCAAATGCCAAGACATCTTAATATGTTTTTCTTTGTCAAAGAAGCAAAAGGAACAACTTTTGTGAAATAATACACATGTTTAAAAGTAGCTCAGATAAGTGTGTTAAATCACTTAAAGCCCATTAAAAGGCCTCATTGTCAATCAGTATCAAGACACTCTTAGTTATGTATTGATGCAAATTTCATAAACTGCTATTTATCACATGCTTAGTTATTACAACTTAAAGGTTGCGTTTAGTGCCTTAAAGGATCGAAAAATGGCCTAATTATGTTTCCAGTTATTTCCAAGGAATATGATTGTCTTTTTCAATGACACGACAAGAAATAATATTTCTCCATTTTCTTTAAGATTTCTTTAAAAGCAAAAAGTAACAAAAATGTCGCTTAAAACTTACAAAACATGTAAAATTGCCTTTCATTTTAATTAAGTCCCAAAAGCTACACTATCCTATCATGTTCCTAAAATATTTGAACGATACCTGTGACGGTTTAATTTTCCAAATTGTCACTTTTTGCAATATTTAATTTCTACGTCCTAGCGATGTTTTTATTCAACGTTAATATAATTTTGTCAAAATTCAAGATTAAGCTTGATTAAAGTTGCGATTGACATGTGACATCACAATTGTGAGATACTGACATTAAGTAAGTTTTGAGTAATATTGCAAACTATATTTGGGTTTTCATCTGCTTCAGAAAAGTGAAATGTTTCCATTTACATTTTACGCAATTGAAAAAGTGTGTTTTATTTCTTGGCTTTAAGATATAAATGGTGCGTCTACACGAGAAATATTTGGTCACAAAGTTTGCCTAACATTTTTGGAAATGTTTGATATTTGACAAAACGATTCTTCTCGAAGGCGTCTGTCTACACGTGAAACTACCCAATAAAAATAGTTTGACGAATATTTTGATTTCGATTTCCAATCAGATGAGCTGGCAAGTAATCGTATCATTTCCCAATTGGTCTTGAATTCATTCCATGTTTTTGTTATGCACACTACACGAGATGATTAGTATAATGAACAGAGGGAAGACTGAGGATTGAAATTTGAAAAAAAAAACACCGATGGGTATTATCATAATGAGAATGTTTCTCTTTCCAAAAACGTTCTATTATGTCTGTTACCGTGTGTGCCGGCCGAAGGCCGAATGGCCACAACTAAATAATACGCGGCCAAGAACCTCTATGGGCTGATGATTCCGTTGTCTCTGATGATCTGATCCAACTTCAATTCAGGCCCAGGGTGGGTGGGTTCACCCGGGTCAAGGCTTCAATTATCTGAACGGGAGAAGATGAATCCGGATTCCGGAGATGGGTGTTGATCGATCATCAAACATCATCGATGGGAGATGGGAGTGTGACTACCAAATTAAGTCAGGGTTGGATGACATCTGATGACTTTGTTCATTGATTGACAATTCCAGGCCCCTTCATTATCTTGGGTTGTGGGTGGGTGTTCTCCCGTGCCAAAATAAACCACAATCAATTCATTTTTCTTTACTATAAATCATCATGGATCGAGTGAGTTAAGGTTTATAATGGCTGCAAATGGACACTTTGGTTCGAATGTCTGTTGAGGATGCTGTCGTCCATGAAACATTTCCTATTTGGCAAACAATCTTTGAACATATTCAAACCGAGAAATGTTTGTGATTTGGCCCACAATTTTGGTGAAATGCCAAACAATGTTTGTGAAATGGCTAATTATTTGCCAAATTTTTTGTCGTGTAGACGCACCATGACCAAAGCAATTACTCCCAACATCTATTGATTTCGTTTCTAAAAATTTTATCTCTTTGTAGGTTTTAAGTGGATTAATATTCTAATCTGAGCTATAATCCAAGATGATTGTTTTACAAAAGTTGTTCCTTTTGTTTCAATAACAGTGAAAATCATTATTAGAAGTCTTGGCATTTGAGAAAAAAACTTTATTAGTATTGTGATTAACACCGTGACTAACCCCAACCACAAACGGAAAACCTAACTGATATCATCACAACACTGCTTAAAGGAATTGGACAATACAGACGATATGATGTCTGGGCTCGCTATCCGGGCAAGCCTCAACCCTCCCATCCAAACACCCCAACAAATGCGAAGTATTTTTGTGGATAGCATACGCTCGCCAATCCTAAATATACTTGCTTTGTGATTTACAAAGCTAAAGCTTATATTACATCCAAAAAAAGTCCAATCGCAAAATATGTATTTCTTCATTTATTTATCCTAGTTGCCGAGGCTTCTGACAATTACTGTTTACCTTTAACGCAATCATCCCTTCCCTGTCAGACACGGCTTCACAAAAACGGATAGACTCATCATCAAGACTGACATTGAATGGATGGCTAGGAAAGACGACCCAAAATATGAAGCGAACTCGAACAGGGTGACAACAATGACTTAGGGCACTTTGAAACGGCTTTAACTCTTCATCTATTGAGATTTCAGAGGTGACTCTTTTATGTTAAATCATTAAATATATACCCTGCTACAATT
>NC_081440.1:2342313-2342636 GCF_007210705.1 Tigriopus californicus | reverse complement strand
GTCAGTGCGAGCAGTCCTTGATAGTGAACAAACAATTTTAGGGCAAGCAAATGACTATAGAGGTGGAACACTCGGATGCGCAAATGATCACCAAGTCTATGGAGATCAAGGGCTATTCCATGGTTCTTAAAATTGGAAAAGTTGATTTTTTTTTCGTTCGGAACTCCTTTACTTGGCGCTAATTTATTAAAAATATATCTCGCAACCTCAGGCTCCAATCCCGCCTGCAAAGCATACTCCCAGGTTTACCATAAAACAATGGCAACGAAATTTGAAATAAAGGTATGAAACTGGCAGTGTTACTTTTTCAAAATGAAGGTAAT
>NC_081440.1:2284711-2342277 GCF_007210705.1 Tigriopus californicus | reverse complement strand
ACTGTTTGAACCTTTTAATAGTATATGACACAATTGATTTTGACACTTTCATGACTTCCAAAGTCTTTGCAATCTTCCTGCAACTGTGGCCTTCCTTATAAAGTTTTACGATGGCCTCACGTTTTTATATTTTGCTGCAAATCTAGACACTATACAAATCAGAAAGTCAACATAAACAACAATTAGAGGTAACTGGATGATATCCTTTTTGCATATGGCGGGAGATTTGAATGATGGAGTTGTATTTGAAGCTACTTTTGGATGCCCTAAAACATAGTTGTCACCCTGTAGTTATAACCGGGCGTGTTCGGGGTCTTAATCCAGTCAATGGTTCCAAGAACAACGCACGGTACCCAGTAGATACCCACTGCACCATGGCATTCCAACGATGGTGGAAGAAATGGTTTAGACATGTGGAAAGTCACATGTTCTATTCTCGGAGAAAAGAGCACAGGGGTACGTAAAACAAGAACAAGTTTCCATAACGAAGTTATTGAGTCGTGTTATAATCAGCGCACATCAACCGAATCTTCTCAGTTGGTAGCAAAGGGAAAAAGCGAAATGACTTGTAAAACTTTTTGTTGTGTTTGTTGCTGTGTTTAATTCTGGGCCTAACTTCAAAAACCTAATAGCCCATGGAGGTTCTTGAGGCTTCATCAAGCAATCCGATTAAGGATTAAATCGTCTCCAACTTGTCTATCAATGGAAACCTGAAGAAATGAAGTTTTTGATCCAACAACCAAGTGCATACGTGGCACCGCATGATCCAATACTCGTGGATTTAATTCTAGCGGATCATATTCGTCAACCCAATCAAGGGCCAAAGAGCCAGAAGTTGTTGGACGTGATCAAAGATCCCAAAATCGAATATGGGTAAGGAACAACTTAGGTGCTTGAGCTTCTATGGAGTAGAAAAAATTCTCGTCAGGTGCCCATACCTCAATACCTTAAATTCGATAATGGCATTGTATTAATCCCATTCTTCGCCATGCTTATGCGGTTCAATATTCGCCATGATGTTTGCCAAGCCAATGGAAGTAGATAATGGAAAAATTATTTCACTTATTTTTAAAGTGTGAACTGCTTCAATGTCTAAGACTGTATTAATCTTACGGCTAAGGGTTTTTTGATACTTGAGAAACGGACCTATTCAAAAAGTTAAAACAAATGTCTTCAAAAACGTCCAAAGATGTTTCATTGGTAACATCACAGGAATGAGAGAGAGCTCCCGTATTGGGAGAGACTAAAAAGGTTAGGATTGTACAGTGTTCAGAGAAGGTACGAAAGGTATCTGATACTGTACGTCTTCAAAAGCATCCACAAGCTTTGTCCTAACCCAGGATTTAGGGTCAATTCTAGTGACCGTAGAGGCTTAATGTGCGTTTTAAGAGCACCTTCAAGTCCTCGAGAATCCAGGCTAGTTCGAACAATGAAGTCCACTTCTCTTCTTTCTCGGGCACCTTCATTGTTTGATTTGCTTCCCTCTGATATTCGTAGGGAATACATAGGCCTTGTTGATCTGGTAGCATCTTTCAAGTCAGATTTGGACAAATTTTTGGATAGCATTCCAGATCAACCCTACATTCAAGGACTAGCTCGGTCTGCCAACTCAAATTTGTTGGTAGACCAAATATCACATAAAGATTGAAAGGTAATAAATAGACGAATAATAACCTTTCATTCTAATAATACTGGGGATTGCAACTCCTTGTAGCGGTTAGAAAAACCCGTGAAAAAATAAACCAAAAAAAGTACTTTTTTCATCTTGAACTACTGGAGATTCCATCTTCAGGAGCGGTAAGGAAGTCCGCAAAAAATCCCTTTAATTTCTTTACTTGTAATTTCGTTACTATTTCCCTGGCAATGACATCTTTCGATGTTTCCCAACCAACGTAACCTTGATATAACGTGTCCTTTCGCATTCTAATATGTCTCCGTCGATTTTTAGGGGTCAGTGCGAGCAGTCCTTGATAGTGAACAAACAATTTTAGGGCAAGCAAATGACTATAGAGGTGGAACACTCGGATGCGCAAATGATCACCAAGTCTATGGAGATCAAGGGCTATTCCATGGTTCTTAAAATTGGAAAAGTTGATTTTTTTTTCGTTCGGAACTCCTTTACTTGGCGCTAATTTATTAAAAATATATCTCGCAACCTCAGGCTCCAATCCCGCCTGCAAAGCATACTCCCAGGTTTACCATAAAACAATGGCAACGAAATTTGAAATAAAGGTATGAAACTGGCAGTGTTACTTTTTCAAAATGAAGGTAATAACAATCGCGAAAGTTTGTTTCTCATACGAATAGCGATAATGGTAGTTTCTTTGTCTACAAACTAACTCAATTATAAAACCAAACCAAAAGAAAAATGAAAGTAGTCATTGGCAACTGTATTAAGTAGCCAGTTTTGACTTGTTTTAGACCTTTCTGTAGTCCGTCATTTGGATTTACGTCACATTGTAGATTCATCAAAGAACTAAAATTGGCAGAACGAGACGGTCGTTGAATGTTTGACTAATTAGGATGGTTTGGGTCAAAGATGGTCAAAATCTGGATTCAAGTTAGTGGAATTAATTCGAAAAAAGATCGTACTATACGACATAAGTTGGATCTTTTCTCCTTCTAAAATTCACTTCTTTGCTGTAAAGAACCGGACTTTATTGGTCTTCTTCTCCTTTTAATTCTCTGGTGGATTTAGTCCTCGAATGTGTTCATCCTAAGGCCGGCCCAAATCTGTTTCAGCACCCGACAGTTGACTAGCTCTTGTCCAACCGCATTTCGATAGGATCCCATGAAAGAAAGCTCATGCCCTCCCAATGCTGGATATCATAATGATTCATTTTTTACGTCGTTGACGGGTGCCAAAGGCGTTGTGCCGCATTTTTAACAAGCTAGAATTGATAATCTGGGGTGAGCGAGCAAGTAATAATAGGGCGAGTACACTGGCAACCGACGAATGGAGATGCTTGTTAGGCAAGTTATTTTGGGGGATGGTGATGTCTAATCCCTAATCATTTTTTGATCCACTTGATTCTCACGCCAGAATAGACGGCTAGTTCTCCTTTTTTGATTTTAAAGTCTTGAAGTTTAGTTGCTTGATCAAATGTTCAAGTCCTCACGAGAAAAATAAGAGCAAGTGTGAGTTCTCTCTCCATACCAAAATTGGCGTTGTCAAGTGACACACTCCATCATTATCATAGCATTGTTGTGTCATGCGCACTTGGAAGGCACCGAGCACACATCTGTTTGATATTGACCATGATTTCGAGTCTTCTTAAAGCCAAAAATGCTCAATTCAAACTCTTTGGAACTTGCCTTTTCCATATTTCAATCAAAGTAATTTGGCTTCCTGCCGGTGAAACGGAATTTACGAGGGATGTGGGCGCACTTACTTTTCCACGCTCCGGTCTGGTTTTCAGCTGTGGCTTGAATTTTCATGGGAGATGGGTGAGCGGGGTGAAAGGGGGAGGGGGTAGGGGGGGAGGAGGAAGGAGGAAAGGGGTAGCAATTCATGTGTTTTCCTTCTTAATTGGCTTAAACAGCCCATTTTTAGAGGAGCTGTTAAGCTCATGACAAAACGATTTCAACGCTAATTTGCCTCTGAGAAAAAAGTGAGTATGCATCATTCGTGTCTAGACAAACTATGCAACTCGATCCGCAATCGCTATTTTCCGAACATATTGGAGACCCCGTCAATGCTGACTTTATTTGGCTTCGACTTTGGCTTGACAAATTGATCCCTGGAAGCTTGGGAGCGGTAACCTCCAAAGAGATATTTCGCCTTAATTACGAGAAGAGTGTTTGAACTTGAAGAGGGGTTCGCAAACATTGTGCGTTAAACCTAGTGTACATGTGACACATCAAAGAGCTTATTCAGACAACATTTACAGGATATATGGGTGAATTCGGGTGATCTTGTCAAACCGTGAAGCTAGCCAGACCTACAGAGAGATATTTCATATACTTGGTACCAAAAAAGGGGGTTGCCAGATGGTAATCAGCGGTTCAATTGGAGAGTGACACTTTCCCAGAACCATTGGGGCATCCTCCTGTCGAGTGCACCTCGTATTCAAGTTCCTTTGGGTGTCCGAGTAGGGCAAAAAACGGCTCCATTCAAACGCCATTACAAGGTACGGCGATGTTAGAACGAATCTGGGCTCATTTCCAATCCCCCATATCCAATGTGTTGAACGAGCTTGTAAGACTTGTAAGGAAACGGCAACCCAAAAGAGACAACGAAGCTCGCCACAAAGTCAACATCAAGGCGAAAGTAAATCTTGGGGTGAGGGGACTTGTCAGAACAAAGGATTCCAATCACTTTATGATAATTCTCATGGCCAAGCCACTCACCTTCCAATTCACGACCTTGGCTTGGAGAACACCCTTTGGAACGCATTGTTTTTGCGATCCATCACCAATTTCCAAGCACTTGAAGCCTCCATTATTTTGGGATGAGAGTGCGCTAAAGAACGCCTTTCAACCCCCCCTCCTCTGTAGGGTAAGACAATGGTGATGAACACACAAGAGCGAGCAAAGAGCGCGTGTGCAAGGCTAGAGCGCACCAAAGAACGCCCGCCGGTGGAAAAAGCATGTGCTTCCAGTTTCACGTTTCATCTGGAGCTCAGTTTTGACTTGAGGGTCCCACGAGAAGGAGCACCGTTGCCAGATTTGTTGTTGCTTCTCTGGCGAAACCTCCCTTTGATCGATAGTAGTTGTGTTAGAAACAGGGTGAAATAATGGGTTGTGCCCAATGACCTAAGTACCTTCAGTCATGAAGGCTTTTGTTGTGTTCATTTTGTTAGCGTTTTGGTGCTGTGGCTTCGTCCTGGAGAGCGTGTCTGGCGAGGCGAGACGCCGGCCAGGCCGGAAGAAGGGTTCAAAGAATGAATTCAGTGATTATGACCAAGATGACTTGATACCTATTCCCGATCATATGTTGAAAAATGGTGAAGTTCATTACGACGATGTTGATGAAGGCAACGACGTGGACTATATCGATCATCGCGTGGTTTCGGACAAAGATGGTAGGAACATATGAAGCCTTAGGAGCAGATTGTGGGAAAATTGGTCTGTCAAAAGAGCCAATAAAACATAAAATGACGCGGATATCGCAACGGCCTCGTTATGGGTTCATTGGATTCTTATTTGTCATATTCGTTATCAAATTACTCATCCACACTCGACTCGTTATTGCAATATGTCCTAGATCCCACGGAAGTTGGGTACATTTCAATGACAAAGGAGGCTCTCTTTATTTGGAGAACTCGCCAATTGATGTGTGCAAAGAGCATCGACATTTTTCCCTGCCCAAAGTGCACTTTTGCTCAAGCACTCCTGTATTTTGCACCACAACTTTGACTCAGAACGTCTCCTACTTGACCTTTGAGGAAAATGCCCTTAAGGGAAGTGAGAAAAAGCCTGTCCCAAAGATAACGAATGCATAAAACGTACTATCACAGGGGAGGAAACTTTTGAAAGTGGTCCAAGAACGTGACCTTCTTGGGAGAGAGAGAGACAAGATTCAAAACAAACTCAGCCTTAACGACAAAGATCGAGCAAAGAGTGAAGGAGAGGCATTTTTCCACATACGATTTGGCCAGCTATTCACGTGTCTTCGGTCGATCTATGAGCACACATTAGTTGAACTTGCGACCTATCGGTCTGTCAGTCATATAGTATATGTCTGAAGTTTTGCCATAATCATGGTCGAACCCTCTTCAACCCAGCAATCAAAGAACCATAACAATTCCAGGAATGGTGTGGTTCCTCATCTCGGTTGAACTTTGAAGCACATAGAAGACATACATTTCGGTTGGCCTGAGTTCGTTTGAAAATCACATATTGGTCGGCAGAAGATGCTCAATTCGTCGACGTATTTGTGCAACTGAATAAGCTGGATCAAGTGTATCCAAGTAGAAGTCGGAAAAGAGACCAAGAGTCATCCGCCCTAGCCTCAAAGTCGGGCTTCTGTCAATTTGAATCTGTGGGAAGAGGAATTGGATCTTGCCATGTTTTCTGGGCTCGTTGGCCAGATTGATCTGAAGCCATTGCCAGAGATCAACTCGTGACTTTTGCCCTAGTTTGGAAGCCCAAAGCCCTCGTGGTATTGGTTTTATTCCTCTCCCCAGCTTCAGGAGATCACTTGAAATCGATTCCCTTTTTTTGGACGAACTCTGAAAACCTGTCTAAGAATTATTGTAGGTTCGAGTAGTACTATTGTGTGGGGGTAATGTCGGCGTTAGATTTTGAAAAAGGTGACCGAAGCTGTCGTTTTGAAAATTACCTCCAGTTCTTGAGACGATTAAGCGATCCGGGTGGCTTTTTTGTCTCAAGTGGAACAACGCCCATACTCATTTTCTCAGTCCAATACACTTACGGCACAGTCGAGAGTAGAGCAATTTTCACGTCCTTTTCCGTGAGTAAAAAGGAATCGTATCGTAAAAATCTAATTATATACTTCATACTTTGCTCTAAGGTCAGCATGTCAAGTCCCTAAAGGGGTTATCCGGAGGGGGTGCCTCAATGGTCGATCAGAAATAAATTGAAACTAATCTCATAGGCGGTCGTAAATAAATCTAGCTAGCCGTCAATTTAACTCATTCTTCATTGTCTTGAGGTAAAGACCTGACCGAGGAGGTTCAAGAAATCTCTTTCGACGATGAACATCGTGAGATTCCAGACAGACGTCTAATCTCATTTAAGGACTGGGATCACTGGCCATCATGGGCCAGGGATAGGTCTTTGGAGTAGAATCTCCGGAATTCAATCTATTTAGGCCCGATGACGAGAAGAAAGAAGGAGCACATTCGCGGACAGTGCCTGAATTCGCACAAACCATTCAATTCGAATTCATTTGTTTTGCATTTACCTAGTGTTTCAAAGAGCGAAATGGGACCTCGTCCAGTCATGTGTTCATCTTTGCCTCGAGGGTGGCGTTGGTGCCAATTCCCGACTTTAAGTGTCTCAATTATCCCATGTCTCTTCGTCCATAAGCAATTGCGGCTTCTGCTGTTCCGTTCCCTCGTCCCTCCTCCCTTTGCCCCTGCCCTCGATCTTCCCCCGTCTCTAATAAAGTGACTTCTTTGATCTTCTTGATACTGCCCTTCCCCTCAAGCTGAATCCACAATCCCCGTTGAAGCACTTCGCCCGTTCCCAGAAAATAATAACAAGAAATTTAAACCGCTGAGCGCCCCAGATGGAGACAATCTTGGGACAATCTGTTGTCGTCGCCCCACCAAGACGACTCGAGTTGGAAACCCTGGCCTCATTCCACGTCGCCGTACCCTCTCAAAATGTCCAAGGCTCGAGTCTTCCCTTCCTCTCGAGGGAATGTCCTTGTGACCTTTTTTTACTGCCATTTCCAAATGGGTGTGGGAAAATTGGGAGGAATATCCAGGCTGTTTCATATGCCAGTGTAATCCATGGGTCTGGGAACGTCTTTCCAATTTCGTGAACATGGTTTGTCATTGACGTGCAAAGTACAGAGGGTTGACCTTACCCGTTAAGTCAACAAAATCGTTCGCAGAGGAGCTTGTCGTTGTTAAGTGTCGCTCGCCCTTGCTTACTTTGGGACAGAACAATTGTTAAGACAACAAGAGCTGTATTTTCATAACATTGAACGTTGACTTCCGATCATCCATGGGAAAATGCTGATTTACACTTACAAGGAAAAAGAAGGGTGAAGAGTGGTCGAGTGTCGGTCGTCCCTCTTTTTTTACCAGGACTTGTCCAAGTTACCTTGAATGTCAGAGTATTCTGGGCTCTAACTCTCGTTGGAATACCAGTCGGATGGCCAAATGACTTTTCTAATAGCAAATTCGTCATAGAATTCACTTTAAAGGACCAAGTTTTTTTCTTCTTCTAAGGTTGTCCGACAACTTTTGTTTCCGTCGTATGAAGGCCTGTTTGTGGGAGGTTCTTGTGAGCGTAGGTGGATTCGAATTGATCACTGATTCTGATCTCCCAAGCAGTAAAATAGAACGGAGTCGAGAAGGTGTTGCTAATGTGGACTGACAAGCACGCCCCAAATTCAATAAGACGAGGAATTAACGAAACCAGTTGCTCAAAGGCTTATCTGATGGCACAAACTAGTAGGATAGAAAATTTTAACGCATTCATATTTTCCGCGCGACGTGCATTCAAAAAAGGCTGCCTGTCACTTATGGATGAATCATCAAATCAGATTCCAAAGTGGTTTCCATCCAACTGACTTTGCAACATCAGAGCCAAGACAAGATCAAATTCTGGTTCTTTAACAAGAGAAAGAGTCGAGAAAAAAGTGCCCCGCTCATGTCCTTCTCCGATGAAAGAGCCTTTTCTTCCTTTCGGGATAAAAAAAGGCCAATATGAAACGAGGTCACCACTCTCTCCTTCTCGATCCTCTCTTCCGATTCAATGGCGGCTCTTCGTCCTTTAATAAAGGCTGCTTGGTTGGAGGCTTGGGCAAAAGGGCCTTGTAAGCCTTCTAAATTGCAATGGAAAAGTAACTATCTACCTCTCTTTTCAATTGGATGCTTCTTGACAAAGGTTGTGACAAATCCGTTTTCAATTGTGTCCAATGCCTGGGACTCTGAAAGGGACAATCTATTTGTATCGCCAGATCTAATCTGGGAGGAGTATCTTTTGTACTCGAATCCAGTTCATTTTCAGAAAATCGAGACCTATCATAGAGTTTGGTAGGAGTTTGGAAGAAGTTTGCTCTGAGAGCCTGCCCAATAAAGTGATAATCTTTCACCGAATCGACAGTTTCTGTGTTTGAACAAGAGGACTGTAGAGCTACAAAGGTCCTGGCAATTCTCTCTTCACAGTTTTATTGGCCGTCGTTCTATCTACACTGACACTCTTGATTAGTGATGAATCATTACCATAAACCGTCCGTGACCCAGAATCGAAATTCTGTTCCCCCAAATCAACCCAGATATCCAACACAATCCGTTGTCTTTCAAATAATGCTGGGCGATGAAGACCGAGTCAAGATTGACATTGCAGTCAGACTTGTTTTTGCTGGCAAGTCAATATTGATTTTGTTATTAACTCTGGGTTCAGCGATCTTCCGAAGACGAATGAATGTTGCGATCCTAGGGCCTACAAAGTTGGTTGACCGAGATTTTGTCTCCTCCTTCAATAGGCATTGAAGGAGTCCCGGTGCTCAAAGCGGAGAAAATTGCCACTCTTGGGTCCGTAATTAGAATCTGTCAACTACTGTTCTTCTACCTTCAAATGGTCACGCGGCATTTCTCTTTATCCTCAATTTCTTGTCATGGTCCCAATCTACCCGTATATGGTCAATAAAGCTTATTGAAATCCACTTGCCCGTTGGACCTTCCAAGCTCCTTTCGGTTGAACATTCGCCTTTGGCCTAATTGCCCATTTCTTGTAACATGCATTCGACTGACGAATCACATTTTTATGAATGATCATCATGAGTGCAATGGAACTTGGTCATTTACTTTTTTTCCAATGTACTCACTTGGCGCCTAAAGAGTCTTTTATCTGTCAAGTCTATGCAGGGTAACGCAAATTATTCAGGAGCACAAATTAGAGCTTCTTTTCCAAGGCAATACTTTGAAAGAGTATGGAAAAGTGTTGAACAATTGCTGGATGGAAGTGAGGAGTCGTTTGGTTCATACATACCTTCTCATTTTTGCTCGTAAAACGTCCCAGGGTTTGGCCCTGGGTAATGGAACCTTTTATTTCTACCCAAAATGGGCGCTACTGTTGATGTTCTGAGAAACTAGCTAGCTAGCTGATGAGGCTATTTGAAGTTGTGCGTTTCGGTTCAAATTTTCTTGCTGGATGGCACGTTTGTTGTATGTGGTTGAATAGCTCAGGGGCAAGCAAGTACCACGATGTCGATCTAGTTCAGCCCATTGGACAAAGGGTGAATCTTAAGTGATAATGCCAGGTCTTCTTCTTGTACAATAATGATTGCTGGAAGCGAAAAGAACCTTGTTTTGCTCAGGGAACAGAGGACTGTGTTTTAAGAGAGACTGACTGGTTTGAAGAAAGAAAGAGAGAGAAAAAGAGATAGAAGAGCTTCTAGCCATTTCAAAGATACGCCAAAATCAAGTTCTCAGCCGGATAAGAAGACAATATATGAGCTCTGTTCAGAACCGGGATGCAAACGTAACACTTTGGGTCTCTGCAAAAAAAAAAAAACAGTGAATTTTTAATTTCTTGCAAAGCCCAAGCTTTTACTGTGGCAATAAATCTTGGGTGCCAAGTTAAAAGACCCTTGCATACTCCAACGAGTCCACTCGTCATTGTACTGTAGCCGTAGAGTTAATTCCCCTGAGCTCTAGTGTTTCTTTTATAATCACTTAACCATTCACGTTGCACATTTGCCACTCCCAGAGTTTGCAAATCAAGTCAAATTTGGTTTACTACCCTCATCCTGTAATGACTTTTTCCGACCATCAACCTAATTCTAGCAAGGTGTGAGTTGTCTGGGAATTCTTGTTACATGTAAAGCAAGATTGACAGATATCCCTAGGATGAAAAAATTCTAGACCTCTCCCAGGAAATCTGTAGTGAAGCATGTCTCTTATCTCGCAAACTCTTCGGTCTGGTCTTTTGCCATTATGGAGTCCAACAAAGAATTGGAAGTAATAACTCCCTCAGTTCGTTCAACAATGGCTCACCCTCTCAACAATGGTTGTTTCGACAACCCTGCCGCCACAGCACACTGACAGCACTGCAACACCGACCATGAGAAAATGTCCCAAAACACCCCGCGTACCCTGTAGTCGGCAACAATAACTACTACCTCCACCACCACCATCACCACCACCACGACCACTACCACTATTACACCGTCATTGCAACTTGCCAGAAGCAAAGCGAAGTGAACTTAGTAGTAATGCCCGAATGTTGGCTGAACAATCTCTTGACTACCTCATCTTAGGACGTACATTTTTGCGCGATTACGAGACTGCCAGAAAATATCCCAAGTTTTAGACCATAGTATTGGCCAGACACCAGTAAAGAAAAGTTCATCTCTATTAGTGATGTAGAAAATGGAAGGGGGTTAGTGCGTTTCGGCAAAGGAACAAAATGAGATGGACACAAAAACACGCCACCGAACATTTCCCTCCCTTTGATTTGAATGGTTATCTCGAATTTTTTCCTCTCCTTTCTGAGTGGGCTGAAATGAGTAAAAGAGACCACCTTGGAATCTCGTTGGAGATATGATAAATGGGAGGATCAACCCCATGCTCCAGAATCACAGTGTGAAACAAAACTTCTTGTCTACCATGAAAAATGGGAAATTAACCTGCCTCTTTCTCTACCCTGGTACTTAACATACAATTTTCATTACCAGGACGAGTAAAGGGATCTAGGGATACGTAGATCAGCTCTATTTTTGATGACAGGCTAGCCGAGGGTCAAAGACCCTGGAGAGTTTGAAAGTTGGAGAATAAATTAGCATTTTATCTCCTTTGTATTAGGACGTTTCTCAATCCTAGAGTCCAATGGGAAGCTCGCTTTATCAACTCGAAACTTGGTCCTTATCTCCAAGATTGGAGTTTCAATGGATGGCCGAACTCAAACGTCGTCGTCCATCGGTTCAAGTTCTCGGTGAACGAGAGTTGAAAAATCGATTTGGGGTCCAATTTTCTCCTGTCATGCTCTCAAAGTGATTGAGATATGTAGCAAATGTAGAAATAGTCCAGAAATGAGTCTTTGTCGTTCCGCGGGAGGCCATTGTTAATGATGTTTGTCTTATCATCTGACACTTTCTTTATGGGTGGGTTTGAATTTACCGGCAAAACTGTGACGTATTCAGCTTCCCTTCAAAATCCTTCAGACAGCACCGCCGATTAGCTGAGGCCTAGGGCTGTTTTTCATAACATAACATAGGCTTAGGATAGGTTTTCAAGACGCTAAAACTTGAATTCGCTCTTCATCTTCTTTCAGATTCCTCACCCCATGTGTCCACCGAGGCCTCATCTCAATCATTTGGCGATGGCAGCCTCCTGCCAAGTGTTCTGCCCTCCACCAACCTGACCCAAAGCGCTTTGCCAATTTTTCTCAAGGAGCCTCTGGATACATTTGTGACCAAATCCCAGACCGCCGAGGTCCACTGTCGCGTGGCTCATGCTCTCAGTGTCCACTTTCAGTGCAATTCTGTCCAAGAAAAGCCCACTCGGTTAGAGCATCACGTGGAACCAGAGACGGGGGTGCGATACATCGAAGCCACACTCAAGATTAACCGTGATCAAGTGGAGGAATTCTTTGGGGATTTCCATTGCGCTTGCATGGCCGTGTCTGGGAAAGGTCCGAAGATCTCTCGACATGCTCTTATTACATATGCCTGTGAGTATGTTTTCATTAATCATGGAGAAAGAGACAGTTTTATTGGCGTTGGTGCGTTCCTCACCCACTCACTCTTTATCGTTCTGGGAGCAGAGAAAACATATGAAATTCGGTCGAGAAAGTGAACATTGCCATGGCTGTTCCCGCAAATCGATTCGAATAGAAGGACAGTGGCTCCTCAATCCACTCTCCTGTACATAGATAGGACTCTACGTAGTACACCATACTGGTAACGGGGGTAGAGATTGCTCAATGGCCCAGAATGTGAGCGGTATTAGCATCGATCAGTTCGAGATTATGCGTTTACGCTCCGATTTTCTCGGGAAGAATCGGAGGAGAAACTATGTGAACTTGTCGAGCTGAAAGATTAGGTTTCGCGGAATTCCCGTGACAATCCTCTAGGACATGTTGCTGCGGACGGACGATCCATTCGCGTGTCCCAGCCGAGCATTTGAGTGCCCATTTTAGTTGGTTCATCATAATCACGTTTAATCTGGTGGAAAATTCTTTTCTTTTGTGTTTACCTAATGAGCTTGGCCGTATCTGGAGCACATATTTCTCGGACATGGATTAAGAAGATGCGGCCATTGTCAACACACTTTCTGGCTTTGTCACACTACTGCCACATAATTGGGGATCCGCTAATGTAGTAAATATGAGTTGTCAGACTCACTGGTATGACGGCAGCCCAACAATGACCTTCAAAACTGCCCACTGAGCGTAGTTTCACGATCTGGCGAATCTTTTCATGGGATCCAGCAACAAATCATTGCCTTTCCTGCTTCTGTGTCGTCGTTAGAGAATAAAGGGGTTTTCGAATGTCTTTAGGTTCTTTTTGCCTCTTCTAGAGGAGCAAAAAAGATTCTCTCTCTTTCACTCTCAGTGGTAGCCAAAGACACAGAACGAAGAGAAGAAGTAAGAAGAGATCATAATTCAAATACCAAACACTGACCTTGTCTTCGGCAGCCATGCTCCTCAGTCAGTCAGCCAAGCCAGCAAGCAAGCCAACCCTCTAAACTATCCAACCGTCCATTTCTACGATTCACTGAGGTTTACAGTGTACAACCAGGTCATCAATTCTAATAGCAATGGGCAAAATTACCAGAAATCCTCGAAAGATAGACTTTTTGCTCTCCGAGTGTAGAAATATTCCAAGAGTTGGGCCGTGGGCCGTACGGAAAGTGCAAACGGGCCATTATTACTTCCGTACCATTGAACCTGGGGCGAGAAAGACCGCAGAATTTGGTAAACGGGGAAGGAACTGCGAATAATAGATCTTTTTATTTCCCAAGCTAAGTTTGCTCGCAAAATGGCGAGAGGAGAATGAGAAGTTTGAAAAAAAAAAAAAAGAAACTGCTAACGTTGTCGGATGACGCGTTGGATGCTTCATTGTTATTTGCAACTCTACGAGCAATGATACGTTTACAAGCTCTCATTTGACACATGAGGCCCATTTCGAGTCAAGTCAACTTTGGCCCAATTGCTGTTTTATGATGTAAATATTTCATCACTCCAACTAGAGAGATACAAATAGATGCATTAGTCGAACTTCGTATTCATTCCGGGGATTTGTCAGTAAAACATGAACGAGACAACTGAACCTGATTATGCCAAAAAGAAACGAGGAATCGTCGTTTCTCATAGCACAATTCCTCCCTGTTCCCCAAACCGTTCTGATAGTTATGGTTGACTCAATTTATTGTCCTGTGAATTGTTCGCCTTAAAAGCGGCTGGGATGAGTTCTTGATGGTCCATTTGCTAGTTCCTTAAATCATTGAAAATACCAAGAGCTCCTTCTTTCCTCCCTTTCCCGCTTTGGGCATTTGCAAATGTGCAGGGTGGACTCAGATTCTTGAACTGCAATGGAGTCGTGCTCTGATAATTAAAACCAACTACTGAAGGAGTCTTATCCTTATGCTGGGGTTAACGTGCGCTTCAAATGATATTCAAATACTTAACATATTCCATTCATGAGCATATCTCAATTGCTGACTGCATATGTCGCCGTGTGCATATTTCAAGTGCGAAGCCTATTGTCTTCCAAACTCTCCTCATTCACCGAAGAGGGAGCCAAATGAGCATTATTCATGAGGATCAAGTGCCTGCCTCTCATTATTTCATGCAAATGAGGCCTCGAAATTTGAAAGAATCGTCGTTTAGATGCATCTCATTCACATCAAATTGAATCTTGAGCAGGGAAGAAAGATCAGTTTGGAGAAAGGTGTGAAGTGTGAAAACCCAAGGTAGTAAGTAGGGTTTACAACCGGGTGAAGATGGAAAACCTGTGAAAACCCATTTGTCGGCTAACCCCTTTGGGCATTCATGAAGTATGGCCGTGTTTTCGTGGTCCTGGTACATCCAGACACCACCTTTTCTTTGGTGTTGTGTGCGCTTAAGTGAGTGAGAAAAGTACAGTTGTTCCTTTCGGTGAATGGAGGACCCTGCAATTTAGCTGAATTTATGATTTCATGAGGGTTTCATATCAACATGAATCTCTTCACGCCGCATTCCACTCTTCTATCCCGTTGAACGATGATCATCAAATTTCAACCCCAAAGTATGCTCACCAACAATAAATAAACAACCAGCATGGTTTTACTAGGAAATGACTCTAAAACCTTCTTCCAATTTCAAGGGTAGCCCTATCTACCATGGAAAAATGATGTGAAACAAGATTCTTTGGGAGAAGTTTTACGCCATTCGTTCGTTCACCCAGGCTCTTGGGCCGAGAGACCAAGACAGAAACTCCATTTCTTCCCGTTGAGTGTGTCTCTCATTCTCTCTTTTGGTATTTACAGCATCCCCCATTGTCAAGAATGACAGAAGAAAAGGAAAACCTCAGCTACTTACTAGTAGAAACGATCTGCCCTGCTCACCTATAGACATTAGAAATACCTAGATTAGAAAACCCTCCTCAAGCGACTAACAGGCTGAATATTTCCTTGTTTACTCTCAGAGATGTCTGTGAGCTGAAAAAAATGTTGCTATGGTTAAATGGCTTGCCCATATTTGAGATCTATGGATGTGTGTACTTGAGCGTCTCGGCCCCTGCAATGTTGGTATGTAGTACGTATGCAGATGGATGGATGCAAGCCAGTCAGGAAACAAGCAAGCTGATAGACGGGAGAAGAGACCTTGCAACGTCTTAAGACTTTTTCTTTTTCCCATTTTTTTCTAACAAATGGATGGTAATTTATTGGACATTTCATCTCGTACGTGGATCTCTATTGTTGAACCACAACATAGAAAGTGCGGCTCCACGTCCTAGTTAGTACGTATGAAGCTCCTCATACGAGTTAAACCGCTGCCTAGTGAGGAAAATGGACTTGCATCTGGCATACTCTATGTGTCTCTATGTAGTATCTCTTCGCGAAGAAAAGGGAAACTCGATCCCTAGATCCAGAAAGTGATGCTCCAAGGTTGATGGAATTCAGCACTAGATCATGTTTCATGGCCGAAAAATTCAACAAGACTTTCAGAATTGCAAGTTGGACGACTTCGATGTGTATCTTTCATTACCAAAGCGGCACCAAGGGGTAACAAGCACTCTTTTGGGCCGAAGCCAGGAGTCATTTTCCCAAGTTCTTTGCAATCGCCAGCCACTCTCTGTATAAGTACATACTGTACATATGGAGTCCATTCCTCGAGGCTATCTCATTTCTAGACCTATGGATCTCTGTTTTCAACCTTGAAATCTCTTCCCCTTGCTTTGACCCAAAACGAAGCTAGAACCGTCGTATCATGACAAAACTGAGACGATCTGAGCGACAACGAATTTGGATTAGGATTCATTCGATGCGAAAAATTCCGGACCTTACTTGTCTGGCAGGACCTTCCACGTCAATTAAATGTCCTTGAAGCCTCAAATCCTTTCAAAGATACGAGTATATATAACCTTGTCGTGTTTCGGTTGTGCATCGAGCACTACTCATTTTTCGACTTCTCACCCTGGCTAATTGGTCATTAATTAATTTGAGATCCACCTGAACCACAAATTAGCCAATACTTGACAAAAGCCTCCCCTCCGTTACCCATACTAAAACTTGAATGACCTTGCAGGAGGACTTATGAAGAATCCTTTAAATTGCCGCCACATTGAATGACCGTCAGATGATGTAAAGTGGAAATGAGCCTCGTCGTCTTCCCTCTCTTCTCTGAGCGGCCATTTTTTTCATTTGAACCTTGTTTTCCATCACGAAGTAAAGCTGAAAGAATGAACATGAGAGAGGAGAACCACTCCCTGGTAACTTTTGATCCAACTCGTGCACACGGCTTTTGTGCATTTTGCACTAATTGCCCTAGTTTAACCCTGTTGCTACATGCACCCATTTCATTCCTCTCCAATGCTGCCATCCAGCCAAGTTTCACAAGAATAAAGACGGGGCCACTTCAGATCCGTTTACATTGGGTTCATCTCAAATGGTCTCTTTGGTTCTCTTTCTTCCAGATCTACGTAAACAATTCGAAACGCCTCCTTACTCACAACAAGTGGCCGTGGGATCTTCAGTTCAAATGCGATGTCTTCCCCCCAAAGGCAAGCCCACACCGACCGTCTATTGGTTGAGGGGAGATCGACGAATTGATCCGGACAAGGATAAGAACTTCCTACTCAGTGGGGACAACCATCTGATTGTGGTGTCAGCTCAAACCGGCGACTCTGGGAACTACACTTGTGCCGCTGAAAACATTGCTTCCACCCGGTATAGCGACCCTGCCACGTTGACCGTGTTCGGTAAGCGAGCTATTCACAACCACTTGAAGTGGTTTATGGTAGCCTATACGAATTTTATTTGAAATTGTAATTGAACCGAGAGAAAATATGGCCTTTTTCGTGGTTCCTTAGCTTGACCGCAGTTTGTGCCTTTTGGGGGAAATGAGTCTCTGGGGGAGAGGGTTGGGTGGAACAAGATGGCACAATGTTGGGAGTTTGCAGATAACGTAACTTTGTCCATTATGACCCCGAATGTTGGTGTTGGTGTTGGTACTACGTATGTATTGGTGGATTGTCCAATTAAAATCAGGAGTTTCCCCATTGAAAGTGGGAGGATCCAGTTTCAGTCACGCCAGCACATCATTCATCATCTCAAAGTGAGTCTGGCCTAATTAATGAGGAAAGTTGGATTCCCAAATGGGTCACTTAGTCGATCAGAGCCACTCCCTGTCAGCCTCTTTCGGAATCAGTTTGCCCTTTTTTTCGAGGCCCTGAGAAGCATTCGTGTACGTACACAACTGAGTGAATAATTGTATCTCAGCCAAAAATGCCATCTCAGAAAGCTAGGGATCCGCTCGGTTTGGAAATGGGATGCCACTTCCCTCTTTCCAGGGAACATGCCAAAAACAATGATGGCTGGAAATGAGGAGGATTCACTGGTATTGGTTGAGTGAATAGGCTATGTTTTCAAGGGAGTCTATCATGACCATATTCGTTCAATTCTCTTGGATGAATAATTCAATATCACAAGGATATGCATGTGATTGTGTGTACTATGGTGGATGTGTTTATGTTTTGCCAACAACTAGAGGGTGAAGAATTATCCGAGTCATTCCTCCACCCCGCTGAAGTGAAGCTGAATGGTGGTTACAATGCGAAGGACACAATTGTTGTCTATGTTCTAGCACGTTATAGCTTTGGGACTTGTGTCAAGCTAGATTTACACACGATAATGACAAAACTTAGATATATGGAGGCTGACTGCTGCAAGCCATGAATAGTGGGACAAAGGTGAACAGGTCCAATAATGCTGGGTCCAGATGTATGGAATAAGTTTTGAAAGAACAGATCGAGATTGAATAACGTAGGGCAGATTATTGAGGATCGGCTGATTGTGATGTGACAGGTTTTGAAAAATTGTTGCCCTCTGGCCCCAGATTTGAATGAATGAGACAGTGGCACACTCATTCACATTCCCATTTTCCGGCTCGATCTCGGTTTTTTACATTCATTTCCAGCATGGAATGTCAAAAGCTGTGTGACAATGGCATTTTAATTAGAGAGGAGATTTTCTACTGTGAGCAGAGATTCTCTGTCTATGTCAGTGCGAGCAGCTCAACAGATCTATGGTTGTGAAAAGCCAAGAGCTTGGCAGGAAATGTGTTTGAGCCGCATGAGCCGCCCCTCAACCCATTGGTTATTCTGGTGATGGGATCAGACATTTTTGTGCTTGCGTCATTCCCGTGATTTTTGCTTATCGCTCTGAACCATCTTGATTTTTTGCTCACTCCGCAGAAGCAAGTGTCTTTGAAGGCCTGTCAAACAGATAGTTATTCATGTGGTTTCAAAGATTGCCTTCATTCATGCTTAACTGTGAGGGGTTTGCCAGTTAGCCATGAAGCCATGAAGCCAGTAAGCCAATATCCAATACAAGCGTGGAAGTGGGCCCTCTGGCCATGACTAAACTGACAAAACCGAGTTACACATTTCGTGCCAATCCAAGATCAAACATTAGTATTACCATTTTGAATACGTCAATTGGAACCAAAACTCCATTAGTCGTTGCCATAACACCCAACAAAGACAAGAAGGGGGCTTTTTATTTGCACTTGGGCATGGCAACCTTCTTTGTGTAGGGAGTCTTTTGAGGTCGCCTTGATCTGATGCGAGTGTGTCACTTTCTGGACAAGGAACGTTTTCAGTTTTCATCTTCAAGCGTCTGAAGTCTCCAGAGTCGACGGATATCCATGTAGTACATTTGTCCGGGGATCCGACGGCCATGACAAAAAATCATGACATTTTCAAAAAGCTTTGACATATCCCTTCACCTCCAACTGAGTTGGTTGGAATCATCATCATCATTGGAGTGAAAGAGCAACCACCAGACCCGCGGGATCCGTGCCCCCTTCACACCCCCCCCCCCCCTCAAACATCCAAACTGAAATGGAGCAAAACAAAACATGAAAGTGCACTCTCATCCTTGGTGATGAATCCAATTGTGTTATTTATGAAGCCTATCGGGACGCTCAGAGAATCGAGTTAATCTCAGTGTTCGACACGAGATTTATTTTCAATTGAACTTCGGACACCTCGAATGATTCATGGCCAGTTGTTTGGTATTGTCTCAAGCATGCCATGCGAGTCATTTGTCAAAAGATATTTTACGAATTCGCAACACAACCAACCTACCAACCAACCAAACAACCACGTTGTTCTACAAGACAAGTGGACTGGCACTGGGATGGCACATGGCTTTTTTGTTGTTTTGATCCGCAACGCCATGAATTATTCTCCCAAACTTATTGTTGCATAGCGCTAGATTCCAGGATTGGGATTCACCTCCAAGATGATTTGATTCAACTCACCGGGTGATCATTTGTGCATGTGTGCGAGCGAGGGCGCATTTGTACACTCACCACAGAGAGGGAGTATCTTGATGATCTTCCAAGACGAGGTAGAATTAAAACTCCCCCCTTTGCCATCCACAAATTCAAAACGAGCGGAAGGGGTTGGCCGAAAATTCTCGACACCCTTAACAAAGAGTCTCTTTGTGCCAGAACCACCACCATTGCCACCCAACAACCCCTCTACCTGACTGCTTCTTTGACTAAGTATCGCAAGGAGCTAGTAGAATGTATGTATGTATGCAACTAGTGCGGACTCTACCGGGCTTTCATGGCCTCTCTGAGTCTGCCTCCTTCATCATCATGCGTGCTTGTCCAATTAAAGCGGAAAATTCCGAGAGGTTTTATTTGGCCATTTTTCATTATTGTTATGACTCGAAGATTGCCAGAGAGACCAGGGAGCCCGTTTCCAGCTCACCCGGGGATGACCAGAAAAGGGGTTTACGAGCCGTGCCAATATTCGATATTCAATAAGAGCTCCTCGTCAGATTGGCTTGGCTCAAAACGTGCATGCCAAAATCCCTTTGGGACAATTCCCAACCCGGTTTGAAATGAAATGCCAGGGATTCCGCCAATGCGATTCAAATGGGAGGCAAGAAAGTAAGTCAATCGTGACCAGGGGTAGTGGAGGCCAATTTCATACACACCACCCGCCTCCTTTTTGATAATCGGATAATCGGGGGTAGAAAGAGGAAAAAATTGGAACGTGTGAAGGGGTTGAGAGTATGTGTACACATGTGGGTTTTGGCGGAGAAAATGATCCGAGTTCGTTTGTTTGGCTGTTTTTTTCCGGCAGATCGGCTCTTGACTCTCTCTTTCCCTGTGATTATTATTAAACGATGATGAAGCCGGGAGAACTGTTCCCGATTGTGTTCCTAAGGATTACCGTCGACGACTTGGAAGCGCTAGATTGGCTTTTGATTGCTTTGAAATGAAGCGATGTTGTGGCTGCGACAACGTGGAATTGGGGTTGTAACGGATAAAAACCCGGTCCAGTTGCAAATATTACAGATTGGCTATCACGTCCAGATAAGTTGCTGGCACAACCAGGGGGTCATATTTTGCTTGCAACCCCAATTTCAAATCTTCAACCAAACAGTTTTCCAGCAATGTGGTCGAAAACCGGCATTTTATTACCCCTTGGAGCATTGGGATTGGAAGTGATTGCAAGGGCCTGCCTGCCTTGTTCATCCCCCAACATCATCATCATCATCATCATCATCATCATCATCATGATCCGTGTTGGGTGAAAAGCGAGTCATTTGACTGGGATCTGTGCATCTTTGCTCGTGATTAGTATCATTCACCGCAATGAGACGTAACGAGAAACTGGGGGAATGGACATTGAGTAAATTATTCAAATCCAGGCTTAATCTTGCCTCCCCTTCTCTGTTACCTTCTCGGCCTCCTGGCTGGCTTTTAGCTCTGTACATAGTGTATCTGTCTGTCGGCAAATGATACCGGGAAAAGGTCGGCAAATGTTTTTCTACTTTAGCGGTCTAATTATGGACTTTGCTCTCTCAGTGGATTAGAGAGCTAAGCCTAAAATAACTGGGGAACTCAATACATCAACCGAAGGAAGGCCTCAGGTGTCATGCAACTTGATTTGAAACACTGGAATCTGGTATTTCCGGCGCCAAAACCCGGATTGTTTGGTTCGGTTGTGTAAAGCTCGTCTGACTCCATTTGTCAAGACGTGATGAACAGATCTCATCTTCCGGCCAGGTCATGATGATTCTGTGGATCGATCCAGGAAACCTTGTCAGCGTTTTTTCTTCTCTCAAGAAGAACTTGTAACTAAATTGCTTGTTGGTCTGGCTTTTACCAACCTCTTTTTTTACAACGGCTTCATGAACTTTTTTTACGACTTGAAAAGAAATGGGAACTTAATACCCACACAGTTGGTCTTTTTTATCCGAACTTGTTTTATTATTAATCACGGGCTGTAAAACACTGCCCTCGATCCTTTGACTGATACTTGGGAGCAAAAAATATTGTCTAAGACACGGCGACCATTTCGTAAAGGTTGACATGGACTGTAAAAAAGCGCGAGCTGAAATTGTAAACCTTCAGAGATTAGGAAATGAAACTTAAAACCTCGATGAAATGTGCTTACGCTTGTTTAATTGCATGGCTTAAATTCGTTGGGATTATGACACACACACACATACGCTCATATTCACTCTGCAATCCCTCAAGCAGACTTTGCAGGTATTTTGGTGTTGCCCAAAGCAACACCCACAATTCAATTAGAGATCCATAACCATAAAAGAGCTCGCTAAAAAAGTTCAGCCCACAATCTGCCTCAAAATGCGGCATCCCGTTTCTGCTTCTTTTAGCCAAATCTGGGCGAATGCCAATCTTGAAATGTTGAATTATAAATCCTCGAGATGAATGCCAGAGCGAAGATTGTTTCCCGTCTTGTGTTTATTTGAACAAGATATTTATCAGGCACGACAATCTTGAGCTCTATAAAAATGTTCAAAAGCACTTCTGATCTTTTTCGCCATGCCAAAGAATTTCACTTTCGAGAGACTCGATCTAGCCTATAATTACGAGTCCGAAGTTGCCATGTGCTCTAATGACTTTGAAGACTCGAAGATTCGTATCATGGCTGTCAAAGGCCAGAGCAAAAAATGACGATACGTGTTCATGAGTCTCCTGCATGACTGCATCCAAAAGCAATCTGTCAAAAATCAACGGCCTTCCTGGCCTTCCTGGCCTTCTTGTCATGTGTGACCAATTGAGAAGGAAATTCCATGTTCCTGCTGTTTATTTTCATTGCATATCTCCTTTTTTTACGGCGATGACTTCATCTTCTGGATTTTGAGGGATCCAAAAGATGCAAAATTGATGTTAGCAGAAAATCAGTTTTTTTCCCTAAGAGTTTTGTAATTTAAACCAAGCAGGTTTAAGCCACTCCACAACGCTAGACTTATTCGTTTCTCATTTCGAAAAGAGCCTAAATTGGGTCTCATTTTCACTTCAGGGGAGCCAAATTTGAAATGCAAGTAAATTGCTCCCGAAGAATGCCAATCTAGCTAGGGAGGCAAACAAATGACCTGTCGTCATGTGTCTTCTTTTCTTGCTCTCAACGAGAATGATCTTATTGTCGTCGTTGTGCTAGCAGATCCTTCTACGAGATTAGATGCTACCCCAGCAGCTCCGAGTCCTCGGGATCTGTGAAATTGATGGCAACCCTGGGCTCTCTTGAGTGTTATGCTTGAAGTTCCGTTTGATCCGCATCTCACTGGAAATTAAAAACTTTTCTGGCATGTTCTCTGGACAGATCTCTCTCATCAGAAGTGAGTCTACCTAAGTGGGATGATGACGGCGAGGCTGCTCCGGGTGAGGATGAGGATGATGGTGATGAGAATGATACCGAGGGTACTGCAGTGTCTTTAAGAAAGTCAGCCTCCAGGCCAATGCGACGACCTCGCCAAAAAGTTGTCGTCTCTCATCAAATATTTGAAACAGAGCATGAACAAACAGAAGATAGAGCACTTTGGGTCTTGGTCTTACGCTCCCCTTTTCCCGGTTCTAATTTAGGTTAAGAAGGTATTTAAAGGAAGAACCAGAAGACAATGGAAAAATATAATTGGACGCACTTAGAGGGAAGTCATGGTTCATACACGTGTCCAACAAGTCTCTCGATCTGACTGTCTGCCTGTCTGCCTGTTCGCTCCCGGGGGTTTCAATGAGATTAAAGGACCACATTGGAAATGGGGTTAATCCCTTGCGCTCTTTCCCCTTAAGGGAGAAAGAATCTTCAACCCAAAAAACACATAAGTACTAGACTGTCAAGTCAACGAACGATGCTGCGAGGGGGAAAACTTTCCGAGATGACGTCTGTCACAAACCTTCTGCACTGCATCGCCAGAACAATCGCTCAATTTCTCCCACGACCCTGTGTTTAAGGAATAATTGAAAACGGCCTCCCCAGGTCTTCCCCTATCTTAGATTGAACACTGTCTGTATATACACACGTACGTACTTACTTATCTACGTACAAAGAAGCCTGACGAATCGTGTGCGCTTGTTCGGGCTCAACTGGAGGTGATTGAAATGGATGGAGCAAAGAAATGCCACCCGATTTCGTCATTCGTGTGTTTTTATCATCCAAAAAAGGAATCCCTTTTCTTGTTCGGGCTTGATGAAAGACGAATGTCACAGATACTTTTCGATGACAAGATAGACCAAGAGCACCAAATAGGACCTAGGACACGGAAACCCATTTCGTGACTCACTCGAGAGATGAGGAAGAAGAAAAAACTGGTACTCGAGACTTGAAAGGCTCGGTGGGCTTTCAAGCCTTCTTGAGAGGTTCAAAGGTTTTAATTCGACCAAACAGCTAGATCCCCTCCCGAGCTGCGTTCAATCCGGACTCTGGGGGGAAGGAGAAAATGATAATCCGAGGGCTTTTCCCCTCGATTCAAAATGGTTATTTATAAACGGGAGTGAATTCTTGAGCCATGTTAGGAAGTGCAATAATCACCCTGTTTTGTTCTTGAGCTGATAAAATCCCACGGGTTCGGCCATTTTTTGACGGTGGGATTCGATGCACCCGCTTAATTGGATATGGAGCAATCCGACATGGAAATGCGAAGCCTTAAAACTTTAGGGTATGGATTCGGTGGGGGGATTTGGAAGTCGAGAAATTAAATTACCCCACTTTCACTCGAACTCATCTTCCAACAGAATGCATCGGGCATCGAAGGGAATCCATTGGAATTCAGAAGGAAAAAAGGTCGTTTTGTCGCTTTTTTCCTTTACAGTTCGAACTTTTCAATTCTCTCAACGTTGCCGCCCTGAGGCATAAATTCTGAGGCTAAAAATCTTTTTGGGGACCCAGGGACTTGAACTGACAATCTAGCATGATAGAAGAACGTTGTACAATGTATTTGCATTGAGAGAAGGAGAAAAAAGGGGGAAAACGTTGCTAAATTCGGCTTAAAAAAGACGTCTTCGTTTGAGGCCACGGGGAAATTTATGCACCAGAATACTTCAACATTTTTTCCTCTGAGTCAGTTCTTCTGGTGTGTCGAGAGATCTCATTCATCTTGACGAAGAGTCGCAATTCGTGTCCAAAAATGAATAGCCTGCATAAATTTGTTCACCGTCAAGTCCTCAATAAGCCATAAAAAAAAATCCCAATCCCAATCCCCTACGTACTCGTTCCACTTTTTCTTGTCGTCGATATTACCAAACCATACGTTTACCAAGCTGTACGAAATCAGCCCTCTTGAAGTGGATTCATTTGAATGCCAGTGAAAATTGTTCAAGCATGACTGGATAAATCTTGAACACCGTGCTGTACGGTGTCTCTCATTTCAATCCAGTCGGACAGACTGCTTGAACTTGATTCCAAATCGAGAATGACCAGTTGGTGATTAGACAAATGTTTTCCATACCCCTTGGGGGATGGCTGATCTTGGTCTCCAGTCGCTCCTATCCATATCCAATGCGAGACCTCAAATCATTTCCGGCGTGAATCTCAAGTCCAGGGTTGAAAAATTACCCCCTCTCCGCCCCTTTGTTTTGGCTCTTCACTCCTGGGACTCAGGATTGCCAATTACATACCACAACAAGGTCTACGGGAGTAAGCCAAACAATGCTGTCGATTGTTTGGCATCCCTTACCCGCCGTGGTCATTTTCCCATTTTCCTCTGACACTGATGTTGCCGAATTGTTCCAAGGGCTGTTGCTTGACTTCATGGCTTGCCTTGTGATCAGAGCCGTGATAAGACTGGTTCGTTGCTGAAATGTAGAATTGGAAGTCCAAATTTACGCCTGAACTCCTGCTTGTCAACAATTCAGTGACCGATCCATCTTCCCCCGCCTGTCCAGCAAACTCCTCCCAAAGTGGAGGTCTGCCTGGCAAATGAAAGACAATTAGGGAGATCCATTTCCAGATTTTGCTTTCTCACATTCATTGTTTGTCTTGTTTGCTTTCAGCGGATGGCACTTGGAGTCTTTGGTCATCTTGGTCGTCATGTTCTACCCCTTGTGGAAAGGGCAGCCAGAAAAGAACCAGGTCTTGCAAGGTCCCCAAAAGTGGAGGTCAACCCTGTGAAGGCCCTCCGGTTCAGAAGCGCTCATGTGGGTCTCCGTGTAATGGTAAGAAAATCGACCCAACTATCGACAAGTGAAAATTTCGAAGAGAGGTGCAGAAATTCAATTTCCCAACTTGATTGCCAGTCGAAGCGGTCCCCGTGTTCAGGATGATCTCTGGCGGGCCTTAAAGCTGACATTAATGGCCTGACACATGTTGACAGGCATTGAATACGGTTTTGAAGTCTGCACAGGATCTACTCCCCAATTCCCAACCATCAGACACCAAAAGAGAGAGGCGAAAAAAAGCCTAAGACCTACCTGAATTTCTGACTAAATGAAAATTGACAAGGCTTTTCACGTCCAATGTAGTAGATCCTCACGGCGTCTAAGGCATAAATTTACATTCTTGATGTGCCTCATTGGATTTTATGGGTGGAATAACCAGACCTGAAACAGATTCTGCTCATGAGGAGACGGAGGAAAAAAAAACTTGACTGGGGTCTCGTCAAACGAAGAGACCCTTCCTTCATTTTGTGTCCAGTAGAGTCCATGAATACATGGTGTACGTCAAGTGTTTTAGGAACGGGATCTGTTGTTGAAGAGGGATCACTCTCGACACATCTCCTGACAATGGCTATTTATTTCTGTGACATGCTTGGAAATTGAGGTAGTGATGTGGTGGTGGTGGTGGAGCTTGAAAGGGAAGGGGTGGCAAGTACAAGCCACTTTCGAGAGCCTTAAACAATTCTCTTGAACAGGTCACAATGATTACCAACTTCATGCTTCGTGAATCTCTATTTTAAGCCCGACCAAATTCGGCTCGTTCGGGTAAGTACATCCACATTTGGGGAGCGAGCAGATGAGATGTGGGGGTAATCCACTTGGAATCAGCCTTCAAGCTCGATGGAATTTTGAGACACAACGACCGAGTCCGAATGCACTTTTGTTCATTTGAGCTGCCAAATTCCACCCAGAGAGAAAAGTGCATTCGAGTATGTCAATGGGGAGATTTTGTCACGAGATGGAGGACGTTCTCCCCAAAAGCTCGACCTTCTGTGTACAGATGATTCCAACCTAGGAACCCAAACAGAGGACGAGAACCTCCGAGTCGTGCTTGATTCTGCAGACCCATGTTTGTCTGTTGCTTTTGGTAAATGCTACACCACGTGAAGAATAACTCCCCCACAGCCATAGTATAGTAGCTGACTACCTCCTACTCCGTCAAAGTTTACTACACATCTCGTAGTTCCAAGGGTGCGAGGAGAGTCTGTTTGAATTCACCCCCTAAGTTTACCTTCAGGTCCGGAGGGTGTCTCGTGTTCGCCAAGTAAATATCACCCCCGACCAACGTAGATCACCAGGTCTCTGGGTCGGTATTTAAATGCTCATGTTGAGGAGTTTTGATCCCCATCGGTCGTTCGTTGACCGGGTGCGTGATTATGTCGGTGATCAAGGGTGAAGGGATAGATGATGCGCCTTTGAACCTCTCCTTCATATTTACTCACCCCGAAACTCAGGGTCAGAATTGGAGCTCGTCGCTCTCTAATCAGCGATCAGTGTGTTTGTAAACCTCATTCGATGGCAAAGATCCTTTTGGTCGGGAATCATTGGATTCTAGCGACCACTATCACTAAGTCAACACCCGGCCAATTAGATGACAATCGAGCTTGTAAAACGTCAAACGGTAATGGAAGGCATCCATTTCCCTCGACATCCTCCGGATTGGTTGGCCGGGATAGTATAATGCCAAGCGATCTATTTGTCAGGAAGAATAATGGCGCTCAATCAAAACAGGTGATGATCTCTGCTCGCTTGAAGTTGTTCCACATTCACGATCGCCACTTAAAATGCGTCTTTTACTGACTCGATCAGTTCAAGAAGCTTCTGGCCGATCTTGTACATCATTCACTACTGAATATTGACAAAGCTATTAATCATGGAAAGCTTTTTTTTTCCTTGCCCAGTCGACACAGACAGTTCTGGTTATGAGGCTACAATCATTCATCTACTTCTGGTGTACGAACATTGTGAAGATTCTTATTTTCTTCATGTTGTTGTCGAAGATTCAACTTGTTTTTCATAGACTGTTGGTAATCACCGACATCTTTTGTTTGGCGAGACCCAAGGAATTGTCCCGAACTTCCCCTGATTTCCAACAATAGGTCAGGAACTCGGAATGACTGCGATCAAGCCGGACATTCCCTCTTGAACTGATAATCCGTGATAATAAGGCTTCCTGAATGGAATAAAACACAATCTAAAAGATTGGCAACGGATTCGCTTTGGACGGCAAGAGAAAGCGTCTTTATTCGATTCCGATCCATCTTCTATGAATGAGGACCGATTGGGCTACCCCCGCCACCATCAAATCGCCATATACTTGATGGGGCCTAATTGCCAGCCTTTTGCAAAATGGATGGGATGATGATGATGTCAGGGATTGGCTGCGATTAACATTTCGGATGATCTGGGGATAATGGAGTAGACTCTCTTAGAGTATTTGAGAAGCAAAACTCTCTTTCTTCTGTGTCTACTAGATCATATCCAATGAAAATTGGTCTTCGACAGCCAATCCATGCTTACATCTAAACCCTGCATCAACGACGAACGACCCGTCATGTCACGTCTTGTTCTTTTTCAATTAAAATTTCATGCTCGAATGTTTCCGGACACGATATCTGTGGTGGGGAGGAGCTCATTCCTCCGTTCGCGGTCGAGAGAAAGAGAGTCCTTGAATTATGAAGAGACTCCGAAATTGGGCTTGTGTCAAAAACCTATCAAGGGAGTGTTTTGTTTGAAAGTGAGGAAGATGGTGACTGGAGAATTCGTGACTCGGCAAGAACAACTCTCAGCCATCTCTCATCTTTCGAAGGAGCTCTGGAGTCATAATCGAAGCTGTCAGCATCTCATAAGCCCACAATTGATAACTCTGTCTGGTCCATAAAGGAGTTCTGAGTCATTACAAGGTACTTAAACGCAAATATCGTCTCGAGAGTGGCTTGCCCCTGCTGTGGAGAGGGTAGTGGTGGTGCTTGCGGCTGCGGGAACTGGCCCGTCAGACTGGCTGAGTTGGAAGACGTTTACTCATTACATGTTTACCCTGATGATCCCGTATTTGGTTTTGTTATTTGAAGTGAGGTAATATGATCGTGACGAGTCTCCAGAACCGTTTACGTTGAGTCATATAGCATCGCTGTGAAATGAATTTCCCACATTTTGCTTGAAAATTGGCTTCGTGAAGGTTGGATTTTTTAATACATTCAATCGCAGACAAGCTAAAAAAAACGTGTTCTCCGACGCTGTCTCACAATTGATTGCATTCATCAGACTAATTACTCGACAGAAAAAAGCCCCCAGAGTCATGAAAACTACCACAGGAAGAAAGAAAGATCGTCTCACATGTGGATCAAATTCATTAGGCGGTTTTAGTCATTGTGTCGTGCTGTTGTCATGTGGGTTTATCACTTCATTTATTTCTGTACTGTACCCCCTCACTTTCTCTCTCTTTGGTGTGCAGTCATAAATCTCCTGTATGTATTTAGCAGAGAAATGTCTCAATGAATGTAAATTGTAATGCAGATGGACGATCTAACTTCGAGCCAACAAAGCCCATCCGAATCATGGTGAAAAATATGAAAAGCCGTGATATTGATCTCGATCTCACGTCAGAGTTGTTGGCCTGATGAAAAAGGTATCCCGATGATTATCACCTCATCTCTTTTCCAAAGGCAGGCGTTGTTTGGCTACTTCGGAGAAGCATGACGGTCTTAAACGTGGTGTACAATCTGATTTTCTGATTTATTATGATGTTCCTTGGATCAAAATATTTCCTCTTGAACGCACTCGTCGTCAAAACAAAGTTTAGAAAACCAGATCAAAGCCAGCATGGGTCGGAGAGAGGAATACAAAAACAAGACTGAGCGATCTGTCTTTCAAAAAAATGGAGAAAGGAAAAAAATCAGCCGCTCATTGGAGCTCGGAGAGGGGAGGACTCCCGAAGCGAGAGAGAAGCGACCATGCTGCCCTACGCATCCCCCTTTTTCATTTGGAATCTCTAGAGCATCGTCCACATCCAGGCACGATCTCTCTAAATAAGTCAATGTTATCATCTTGACGCATGGGGAGGTGATGAAGTCCCAGGAGTTGTTGTATGCCCCGCTTATGCCACACGATAGTGGATAAATATTTGATTTAGCTTTACAACGTTTATAAATCGATTTAGGGACAGGTACCAGACTTGCCATTTTATAACTACTATTGCTCTACTGAACGCTTTGTGATGCCTCAGATCAGCTTTCATGAGAAAAAGGCGATGAGAGGGTTAGCGCAATTTGAAATAAAAAGATTGGTTGGTTGGCAGGTGGAAGATGTGAACCAGGTGTTCTACGGGGGACGTTGTTCATTCATTATCATATGACCAATGAAGTAGAACACCAAAAGGGGGAATAGAGGAGAAGCTCCTGTCGCCCTTCTACTGCGGCTGCCAAGCTGAAAACATATACACTATGGTCGACCTATCTTTACCTGATTTAGATTCGCCCATCCTTTCGCCCATTTCGTTTCCATACTCGATTGAATTATGGAATAAAACCGGGGAAAGACAGGAATGAAGTGGGGTTATCTCAGTACCTTAAGTCACTTTGAGCAGTCCCTGCTAAAGTAAAAACGAGATCCCAGGGTTCCGTTGGTCTCCGCTCCTCTGTCGGCGTCTTTTGTTCTTTGCAACCGCTCCAAAGTGGAGAGCGGGTTTTATTGGCTGATGCCATGGTTCTTCTCCTCCGATTACTAATCTTTGTGTTTGACTTTGATCAGTCCGCAATAGAAGCCTTAAACAAATTAGGCTGAGTCTTCGTTTCTGAGTATCTCAAATTGTGATTCGGGCATCTCATATATGGCTCGTTTGGTTATCGACACATCTGAAAGCAATTTTGTGATTCCTTTAAACGCTCGCACACAATCAAGATTGAGGTCAATGCCGTTCTCACATTAGTCAATAAGCTTGTAGGAAGTGTCAGAAACCATATCTTTAGCTGAACCGAACATGTGAATGCCTATAACCACCGGCCGTGGGTGGAGAAGCACTCAAAAGGTTCAATGGTTGGATATGATCGAATATCTGACCCCAATGCTGCAAACAATCTAGCTCACCTGTAGGTTGCATAATCGAACCACGTTGTTTCGGAAAAAATAGTGACTTCACTTGCACTTAGGGATCAACCAACCCATCCTCTCTCGTACAGATGGAATTGGTCCAAGGTGTGCCGTTAGTCTTGGTCAAAGACAAAACATCCCTTTCATTTTATGACAGAGTGGCTTTGAGCTAGGAGAGTTTTTGTCTTATTTACGGGTTGGAACGAAGTTATGGCTGAATTTTTTTCACTCTCTCTACTTATCTTTTTCTCTCTTTCCCTCCCTCCGTGAGGTGAAGAAGATGGCTTGTACTCCAGGGAGAGTTTCTGAAAGAGAGACTCATCGTTTCATTTATGGTTACTGAAGGCAAAAACACTTCGAGCGAGAAGAATCCTGGAGCACCTTGAGACAAAGACAAATCTGGGTCGGTTAAGTGGCTTCGGCAATAATCTTTAAGACAATTCTAGGCGGGAGAGATCGGAAATTGGACTTGAAACGAAAAGGGGTCAAAGATCACACATGTGGCTAAAACTCAACTCTGTTCAAGAAGCTTTTTCCATGCGTGTATTCAGCTTAGCTTTCTTGACATTTCAGGTCAGATTGATGGTAATTGGGCCCAATGGTCATCTTGGTCATCCTGCAGTCCCGAGTGCTTCCAACACCGCCGAAGAACCTGTTCCAATCCTGCTCCCTCCGCCAATGGAAGATACTGCGATGGCTTGGATTTGGAGAGTCGCAATTGCTCGAACGGATTTTGTCAAAGTAAGTTCATTCAAAACACTTCAGCTGAGATTGGACTTAAAAGTGACCACTAGATTTATGGACAGAGTCAAGTTCCAAGTTGAACTCACTCCAAAACGCCTTGTGAACAAAGAATCCATTTGAGTTCGATTTCGATTTGGCCAAACTCGTGTCTTGAGCTCATAGTGTAAAATTTGAAGTTTCGAGGCCTATCAATCACTTTAGGAAGGAAACCTTTCTTTAAAGAGTGGTTTTTGCACGACCTCTCATAATGTATAGTTGCCCGGAGATACTCAAGATATCCTGAGGGTCTCAATTCCTCAATCAGGTTATGATTGACGTATTCATGATGAGTGCCAAAATAACCATGGGGGAGCACACTCCATACCTGCTGAATTTACTAAGGTTGGCGGCCAAGCAAACTCAAACCGATTGCCAAAACAATCACTCAGCCCGAAACATCCCCAATAATCTCCGCGTCCTGAGTGCGTCCGAAAATAACTCGCTTAATTGAGCAATCAGGCGCCCATTTTTACGAGAATTTAGGTCACTTGGCTACTGGTATAGCATCTGTTCCAAGGGTCACTCTAATTACACAATCCACCTTTTGGGTTTTGTTCCAGGTGATCGAAAATTAGTCGTGTATGGCCAAGTGACCGACGCGCCCCCTGACGTGTCTTCAGCGCAAGCCCAATTCGACTCCAACGTGGTCATCTACATATCTTGCACCGTGGCCATCCTCGTGTTCATTCTGCTCATACTCATTGCCATCAAAGTGATCCGACGGAAATCGCCCAACCCAAACGGATACACCCTCACGTCCACGGGTAAGTTTGGCCACAATTCCATCCATCCACAAACACGTTTGTTTCTCTGTATTCTTCTGCGCTTGTTTGACCCACATTCCTGCATGTCTTTCTTTTGAAAATTGATATCGTGGTGCCCTCCCTCCTTCTCTTTCTCGAGTCTTTGATCCCGCTTCAAAGAATTATGTCTTCAGCAACCCATTGACACTCACTTTTGGCCCTTCCGTTCTCAGCGGTTCTCCGCTCGGAGAGAGATTCCATGCATCTCTATATCTTCCAAACTAGCCGTGCCTCTCTGAGCCTTGTTGTAGTGTACGCTATGAATGGAGCATGGAGGCATTGCACCAGAGAGAGAGAGAGAGAAGATACGTATAGTAGATAGATAAAGAGAGAGACGGAAGGAAAGAAGAACTGGGGAGAATTGTTGGTAGAGCGGTCCCGCATGGCTGATCAAAGTGAATCTTGGAATATGAATTCCTCCTCCTCCTCCTCCTCCTCCTTTGTTTCTCCAACCAATTTGTGTTGTCGGTGCCAAAGGGATGAGGATTGATTCATCCGTGCTTTGAACAATTTGCGCCCAATTCGAAGGCAAGGAAATTGCGTTTTAAGGGTGCCATGTTGTTTTCCTCTCTCTAAATATTGGTATTGGTTACGGATCCTCGCCAAGAGAGGAAACGACCATAAGTCTTCATTGCTATCTTTGAAAGAATATTTGAGTCCACATTTGCATATGGAGAAGACTATCTTAAGCACCCGACATCCGATAGAAAAGTAAAGGGCGATAGCCAAACTGGCTTGAACGTCGAGAGGCTGAGGAGAGTGATTCTTGTTCCACACGACAACCCTTTCATAAATTCAGAATCGCCTCTTAAATCATTGGGAAAATTGAGGGTCTGGAAATTACTTCCAATCTTCGCCTTCTTGGAATTCATTCTCTCACCATACAGCCACTTCACAATTCTACTCCAGCCACTCAGAAAGGCTAATACATTTCTTTCCATTTTCGAAATTGGCTTCCTATATGCTCTGGTTCATTAGCCAAATATTGGCTCCCAAATAATAGTGCTGGACCGAAACGGCCATTTTTGTTCTCCTTAACTTTATGATGCGACTGTTTACTTTGCGTTGGATGAACGCAAAGAAAGAGATTTAGGTCGCTCTTAAGAACTGCAGTAGCCAGCAACCCTGGTTACCAGAAGGCTCTTGTAGGTACAGATAGGGGCCCTTCGTTCTTGAGGTTGTTACTCTGATTGACAAGCTTAATCATTGGCTCTCTTTACCTTGTCACTCAGTTTGACCCATCCGCCTTAGATGAGTGTTTGTTCCAACAGGCCTTGACATAGTTTGTATGCGAAGGACGCCCAAGAAAAGTATCCCACAGATCCCATTAGCCCCAAACTGAGGATAGTTTTGTTTGCTGGTCCATATGCATCCCGGGGAACAACTTTCACATTCTCTCCAACGAATGCAAGCGAACGAAAAGGTGTTTTTCTAAAAAAAAGTTTTTTTCGTCTAAAATCTCCTACATTGCTTTGAAGCCCCCCAAGATTTTCTCTTTTGAGCATCGCAACTTTTTTGTGTTTGTATATGCGGGACACCCGATCTCTTCCTACCTTCTTAGCCCACCCCCATTCACAACATTCTTCCCCCAGCATTTTTTGCTGGACTTTTCAACAAACAAAGACTGTCGAGGGGATTTTAGAAAATACTTTTTGCTACCCATATTCATACTCCGTCCGTGAACAGAGCAAACGTCTATGATTAGGCTGTGGTTTTGGGCCACTTTTTGTGACCATTGATGTGAAGAGGTTTCCAATTTCCGAGCCCGAACTCCGGAATATTGCCAAAGCTTTTCATCGCCTTGTTTTTCTGCTCGACGAACCCTCCTCGAAAAGTAAAACTCTCACTTTGCAAAGCACCTCTGTCATCAAAAGGTCTATAACAGCTTGAGCACATGAATCTTGGAAGAAATTCAGGTCCATTGCTATACATACCTAGTAATGACTTGAGGTTAACCCGGTTCAATTAGAGACCGCAAGAAAAATGAACCGGGAAATGATGCGACTTCCTTTGGATGAACTCGGAGAAACAGCACCAAATGATAGAGCGAGCAAGCTCCTTCCCCCAAGAAAACGTCAAAATCTTGTGGAGATGTTGAAAGTTGTCATGAAAATGCAAAAGAGAAGTTGCTCTTCATCCATCTGCTGTGTGTTTTTCAATCGAGAAATGCCGCGTGTGGCGTGAAGGATGAAATGGAATGGGCTCAGATGATTCAAAATGCATAGCCAGCAAACAAGTTCGGTTCAAACTTTGCTTTGTGCAGATCATATCAGAGACATGGTCGGTTAGGAATCAAAACTACCGTACCCTGAGCATTGATTCTGTGCCCGAGTGCAGATGTATCAATTTGAAAGCGGTCAATTCTCATAGTTTCAAAGGAGAGGGTCGCCTTTGTCCGGAATAAAACGTGCAGATATTCAAAGGTCCTCCGAACCTCTCACAGTTCTTCGAATGTCGCCTCGCTTTTTCAAAACAGTCGTAGTAAACAAGCTCATATGAATATTGGTGGAGTCACGTCAATCCAAGTAATATCCAACTTGGAATGAGAAGGCTAAAGGGAATATGGATGAGTAGATGGATGATGGGTGGGCGGGTGTTGTGTGAAGCACAGTCAAACAGTTGAAGTAGCAATTCGACTGAATTTCGTGCAACTCTCAACTCGCTCTGAAGTTGAGAGTAGGCGGCCAACTTCCAAAGTCGGAATTGCAGGCCACCCGCCACCGTGTGGTTCGACTATGTATGTTGTCGGCGGCCCATCATGATGTTTGGGAAAAGTTTCTCCCCCAAGCTTGAACATGATTGATGGGCGCAACAACGTCAACATTTGATTCTGCGAATATTTCAATCCTTTTCCTGGCACATTTGTATATTATCCCGGTTAGTAGCATTTTACGATCTGAGTCATGATTATGGTAATCGTTATTGTTACAGATTACGGTTATGGGTCGGATGAGAGCAAAAAAACGGCCAGTTTGGGCTATTCCCCAGACATCGTCGGTGCTACCATTGGAGCCGGAGGAGCCATCACGCCCACCACCGTGTGCTATGAGTACAGCTATCCGGATAGTAACTCCAATCACTCCAAATCAGGGTTTGTTCGACCAGTGAGTGAGCATCACTATGAGCAGCCCATGGTCGTGTTTCCCCCGAATCAGAGCCCCGCAGACAGTATTGGCAAGCCCACCCGCTCAGAGGCCAGTACTTCAACCACCGGAAGCAGTTCTCATGGGAAAGGTAAATTATTGTTTGGACCATTAACCCGCCAGCTCGACCCAATGTTACCTTCGAGATTTGAGAGATTAATGGATGTTCTCCCCCGTTTCGTCTTTTTTTTTTAGGCCGAAGTCCTCAATCCACAGCTACTTTCGAAGGGAAGAGGAGCATCTCATTTCCCCTGGCGTCCACCCCACTCCCTTCCTCGAGTGATCCAAAGTTCACCACTTGGGCCAATGTGGGCCACAATGGGGCACGAGTCTCACTACCAGATTCAAATGTCTTCCTGACGGTTCCCCCGGGAGCTCTCCCACCTGGACAAACTGTGGATCTGTATCTGTCAGTGATTCATAATGTGCAACACCCTCAATTGCTGGGGCGCGAGACTCTTCTGGCACCTTTGGTCATTTGTGGGCCAAAGGACGTCTCCAACAAGTTAAAGAAACCGGTGATTTTGAGTCTGCCCCATAGTGCTTCTCTACGTCATGGGAACTGGTCGGTGTCGGTGTTGCAGAACAATGATTTCAATCAGGAGATTTCCAGCCCCGGATGGCATAAAATCGTGACGCTTGGCCAAGAGACTATCAACACCCCAGTGTATGCTCAACTGGACTTGAATATGTGCCACATCATGACCGACCATTTAAGTGCCATGACTGTGACGGGGGAGTCGGCCAAGTCTGGGCCAGCCATGAAAGGTCTGCGATTGGCTTCCTTTGCCCAAGAGGGATTCCCGGCATCCGACCTGACAATTAGGATCTATTGCCTCCCTGACACGGATGACGCGCTTAATTATGTCACGGAAGCCGAGAGGCGTTACAATGGCCGACTCCTCGATAGTCCACTGTCCGTGCTACTTCAGGATGGTGGCGAGCCTCTGTGTTTGAAAATTGAGGGCCTCAGCTCGAACTGGATTTGCCAGAAGGGAGCCGACTACCTTGAAGTTCCGTTCCATCACATTTGGAACTCTTGCAATCCTAGTCTACATTGCTCTTTCACATTTCGGTGCCGCTCTGGGTCGAACCGGACCAAGCTTCACGCCACCATTGGCATCTCCCAGAGGCACGTGACCTCCAAGTCTCTACTTAAAATCAATTGTGATCTCAGCCAGAGGAGCATCCCACCCCCTCAACCTCCGGCAACTTTGCCCCATGAGCAGCTCTCCACCAACAAATTTCGATTATCCCAAGCTCTGATTCAAATGCTCTCGAACCTATTGGATCCCCCCAATCAACAAGGAACTGATTGGCGCTTGCTCGCCGAGAGACTCAACGTTCACCGGTACGTGACATACTTTGCCACGCGACCAAGTCCCACCGAGGCCATCTTAAACCTTTGGGAGGCCCGCAACCGAGAACTTTTGGCCATGTCAAATTTAAGCAACGTCCTCCGGGGCATGGGTAGATTCGATGCTGCCAATGTTTTGGAACGAGACGGAGGTACTTGCTAAATGAAGAGCAGTAATGCTTACTAACCAACCCAGTGTGCTTTGAGGGTCTGGCTCGAACCGAGACCCCGCCACCTTTGACTCACGTACCCATTCACTCAGCTCAGAAGCCATGAAACAAGCAATCAACTATCAAGTTTAACTTGGTTTGCCATGCTGTCGAAATTTCCCAATAAATATATTTAGAACGATGTTATAGACCTAACCTTCAAATGAATAAAGTACGAAGTTTTATAGCACATCTTCCGCGAGTTTGTTGTTTTCAATCTTCCTTTTTGGACTGAGCTAGCATTCGATCCATGCGTTTCTCAATATTTTCAATTCGCTGCATGGTCACCCTTTCAGCCTGAATGTTCCCATTCTCGCTCTCTCTTGTTTCTTTCTTTTCATCATCTTGTCCGCCCGATGGCCGTTCCTCTACTGTCACTTGCACTCCCTTGGTGACTTGTTGCGTGACTTTATTGGGATCCTTCTGCGTAACCTCTTCTGGTGGGTCCTCTGAAGGCTCTTCATGAAGTTTCTGTTTAACCAATGTCTCATATTCGTGGTTTGGTAAGAACTGTCCTTCTCCATTACCCTCTTGATAAAAGTTGTTTTGGTAAATCGCTTCTTCACCTGTTGGATAATAAGGAAAACAGAAGGGAAGCATTGCAATCGCATACATCAAACAGGTATAGTCTAAATTGAAAATATCAGCGTGTTTTAAGAGATGAGGTCTCACCTGCAGTGGGTGATGTAAGCAATCTACTCGCTGGGAGTAAATTGCGATTGGTAACCCATGCATTATTGCGAATTGTGCCAGGATAAAAGTTACGCCCTCCATTTTCGCCGGTAATAAAGGTGCTTGATTGCCCTGTAAAACGGCGCCGTCCGATCCCAATTCCTACACCTCTGCCCCTTTGGCCACTAACTCCAATACCGCGACCTCCGATTATACCAATTAAACCACCAGGATTGACATTACCGATGACTTTGCCATTTGTTTGGTCCCTTCTGGTCCCTCCCAAACCGATGCCAAGCTCTTGATCATTCTCTGTTTCTGTCTCGAGTTCATTTGAAAAAACCCTGTATTCGTCATACTCGTCATTGTTCTCGACAAAGTCAGACCCTCGTTCATATTGAACGAGTTCTGGACTGTTCTGGTAGGTTTGTTGTCTTTGCTTTTGTGCAATGAGCTCGTTGCGCCTCTTCCTGATTTGTCTGTCGCTTATTCGTTTCTTAGTCACAAGTTCCCGACGTCTCAGTTCTTTCCTCTCTGTGTTTTGCTTCCTGAGAAGCCAACGCAAGACAAGTTGTCTCCATTTGAGGCCAAAATATTTCTGGCATATGGGCATATGCGATGGTGCTCGGGCTGCTTGGGCACAACTAGGTCCCCATGTTGAAAAGAGTCGACTCCTGAACAAATGGTAAGGTTTCAGTCGACCATTCACCCGGATATACTTTCGGCCATTTAGCCAGACGATCTTTTGTTTCACAAACGGTAGAGTCATGGTTGGGGTGGTTGGAGTGGCAGTCAGTTGAGCGACCGTGGTTGTTCTTTGTGTGGTGGTTGTAAGGGGAGGAGTGGGTGGGGGTGGAGGTGGAGGTGGAGGCTGATGATGTTCGACCTTTGCTTTTCCAAGGAGCAGTCCACCGATTCCGCCCAAAATGCCTCCTCCTAAAAGGCCAGCTGCTAGAAGCCCTCCCCCAATCAAGTGCCTATTACTGGTTGGTAATTGGTCATCCGAATAAAGGTTGATGTCATTTGCTCTCCGTGGGAAACGGCCATTTTTGACAGGGCGAATCAGGTTTCGATTGGGAGGGAACACTTGATCACCATTCATTTGGACACCCCAACGTCGTTCATTTCGATTAACGCCGTGGTTTTCGAAATCTTCATCAACCGTCCCATCGTCTAATGGAATCAATACCACTCTATTGGTTATTGGAACAGGTCTTCTGGAGGTAAAGCGATTTGTTCCCGGGAAAGGTTGTCTTGATCCACCACCGTAAAATGGAACTGGAACAATATTGACAGCATCAATATTGTCGTTTGTGGTGGTGTCATATTCATCGGTTGGTGAATGGTCAATCCGCCAATGTCGGTTGGAGTTCACACCTTGATCCGGATAATGTTTGAAATATGGCCGTGAATCTGGGCCTTGATCAGTTAAATAATCAAGTTCCCTGAAGTCTGGGCCAGTATTGGTTGTTGGTCCCTGAGAATATCTGAAATCTGGCGATTGAGGCAAAGGTTTTAATCGATTTTGAACAGCCACTGAATTTGCTACTGCATTGGCATTTCCGACTCCATAAGTGGTTGAATATGAAGTTCCCGAGGCCGAGTTCAAACCCAAAAATGGGTTGAAACCTTGGTCTTGGGTGGCAATTACGTTACTAACAGCATTAGCACTGCCAATACCCAAAGCCTCGGCTCTGGTCAATCCTTGGGCTTGATTAGCATAATTGATTGGGATATCATAATTGGTCGGTGGGAAATCCGGGGATTCCTCAACAAAAGAACCAGGAGCAAAATTCAAAGATGGAAATGGACCCGATCGATATGAAGATGGCGCGCTCACATATTCGGTGGTTCTCAAAGCCTCGGGTTCGTTAGCATCTTCGTAAGAGGCAGAGTTTTCTGTGTAGTCGTCGGGGATAAGGTTATCTGATTTTGTTACATATGTAGAATCGAACACGGGTCCATAGCGAAAACCATATCTATTATAAGGGTTTCGAGGCCCTGGAAATGGCCTCAAATACGGTCTAGTGTCGTCACTCCCAACGTATGACCCATCATACCCATAATTCGGGGTTAAGTCGTATCGATCATCTTCATTGGGTTGAGGATATTCGTAACGGTTGCTCTTGCTCTGTGGTTGCTTGAAAAAATTATCTTTGTCATTGAACGGGTTCCTCGAAAGATATGGACCAAACTTTTTAGATCCACCCTGATTAGCTTCAACTTGGGTTCCAGCATTGGCACATCCAATCCCAAAATTGTAGGCCTGACTCCCACCTGAACCAAAGTTTTGCGCACCTCCGCCAACATCTCCACTTTGACGAGCGTCCACTCGAGTGTTGGCATTGGCACAACCGATGCCAAAATTGTAGGCGTGTGCCTGACCCTGTCCCAAATTCGCTCGATTGGGAGATACTTGGCGGATGTGATTGGGATTTCGACGTTGTGATCCGGTGACTTGGGTGCCGGATTTGGCCCACCCAATGCCCAAATTCGCAGCATTGGCACCACCAGTAAGAAGATTGAGGTGCTCTCTTGGAATCCCCGGATGTTTCAGTCGAAGGGATGCCTCAAATTGTTCGGGAAACCCACGTGGGTGGTTCACCTCTTCAAAGAAGTCGCCTTGAAATCAAGATATATCACTACCCAAAACTTCTAGATATATCGTAAAACAAACCTGTTTGGCGCTTCCTTCGCCCGTTTGCCTGTTTGACGTCCACTTTCGTCTGGACATTGGCGCATCCTATCCCGTAATTGATGGCCTCCGATCCGCCATGAGCCAAATTATTCCTGAACCTGTTCCAGTCATAGAACTCACCTACAGCCAAATGTTACTTAAATGTGAATACACTCGTTATTCCTGGAAACGAGACAAACGTGAAGAAATGTACTTTCAAAGGCTCGTTTGTACCGAGGAAGGACTCTCTTGGATCGTTGGCCTCGGATTACGCGCTCCGAACTTTGAAGATTCTCAATATTAAACAAGCCAACTCGTTTCGGTCCCAGGAACTGGACTTCAACATTGGCTTGGTCATGGTTTGGGGAGCTCGGCTGGTTTTCGGTTCCAGAGCCAGAAACCAAACTAGAAGGGAAGCCTTTGATGGCTTGAAACAGCCTTTGCGGCCTTCGAAGGTCGCTTGAGCCTTACCTGAATCCCACGATAGCACTCCACACACAAATTGTCCATGGTCGTTTATCCATGCCTGATGACAACACTAACCATCCAGATCCATAAATTAGCCGGACATCAAGCTAATGAGGTCATAAATAAATGGCAAAGATAGCCTCGAAGGGTAGAAGGGAGTCTGGCACAAATAATAAATATGAGACATAGCGAAAGAGATGTGGCCTCAATTTATTTGAAAGCTTGAGAGCTTTCAGCCAATAATAATAATGCTTCTCGAGTTCATTTTGAATTCCGTTTGTCGCCTCGTTTCTCGTTTCTCTCCTCTGCCTTCATTTCTTGATGGCCGTAAAGATAACGACGGAAATTGGGAAAACGGAAACGTTGAATGACAAATCTTAAAATCAGACGATCTTTATTGAGCTCCCTTAAGGAGCTATGCAGACATTCTTCGGAGGTTGTAAAAAAATATATTTCATTGTTCTTGTCAGACATTCCATTGACATCTCTCGTTTCGATGGATAGCCAACAATTTTGTGCTTCTCCAAATAGCAGTTTCCGACAGCACATTCGTTGCTTTTGTCACTAATTTTTCCCTTGCGTCTCAAGTCCTAAAACCAATGGTCAGCACATATATCGCATTGCACAAGCTCAACCAACAGAAGGTGTTCATTTTATTTTGTCGATAAATCTTGAGTAAATAGCCCTTGAGAGGCCATTTGAATGAAACGCGAGTAGGGTCGATTGCCATCTCGGTTTCATTACTTTCACCCGGGCTCGTGGTTCCATCTTCCAAACATTCCGATGGGTATCTTTCAGACCCTAGTCACCATTGAATTTAATAACACAAAGTATTCCCATACCAATCTCTTTGAAGTTGGAGGATAGTCAAATATCAGGGGCTACTAATCACATGACGGACAGGTTAATTCGGTACCTGTCACAAATTTGGACGATCATTTCGGAGCTTTGGTCCGACCGTGGTGGTGAAGGCCATTAAAAGATGTCTTCATATTGATTCTCATAAATTCCGTTGAACGAGGAAGTCGCTGGTTGGAGGATGGAATTTCATAAATCAATACAATAATCGATGGTTTAGTCATGAGCAGAGGCCAAGGATCAATTTTCATTCATTCCAGCTCCTTCCCAAGTTTCTTCGAAGTCTTGGTGAGTGAGTGTGTTTATGTGGACAATGGGCACGTATGTATTTATGGGCTTCCCTTGGCCTCTAAGAGCCCCCCACTGAGGTTTGAAATATGCTTTACTCATCTTGTTAATGACAAGTCCATTCAAGCTCTTAGGGACTTGGTCGTGAGCTTGGGTAAAAAATGATCGATTAACCCTACCAATTTAGGTCTACTACAGCACATACTGTAAGCAACTTAGGAGAACTCAAACTTTTAGATGTGGCGTTCACGAATAATCGTTTGAGAAAACGAACCCTCCTACAAATTGATTGAATCAGACTTCGTGACGAGTCATAATAGAAATTTTTGGTAAGTCTCCGATTTTAGCTTTTTTAATGAAAGCAACCAAGTCTGCCAAGAGCGTTGATGAGGTTGAATGGCAATTTATGAATGTCTTCACTACCAAGGAAATTGTTTTCAGCATGCAAGATAGTGCGATAGTTTGAGAATATCCATAGAATGGCGAGCGAGCGAGCGAACTAATTATCGTTGAAACATTTTTTTTCTTGTTGTCAGTTACATGCAATTCCAAAGGGATTTTTACCCATTTCAGTCCAAGAAACCGTTCGAGTTTGGCATTGGGCCGAGATCCCTTTGAAACGGTTGAGAGTTGGAAAAAAAGATTCCCCTCGTCTTAAAACTCAATTTCAAGTATTTGTGAAGACGTTCTTCACATTCTATTAAACTATGTTCTCCAAAGAAGCACGAGAAGTGGAACTCAATTTGCCTACGAGATTAAAAGTTTGTCGGAAAACTTTCTGCTTCAAGATCGAATCAAGACAGTTCCAAGTAAGTGGATGGAAACCAAACCAATCCTACAGGGTAATCAATGAGCCAAGCATTCCGAACCTTATATCCCCATTCTAAACCAACACTCTACTCAACAGACTTATCATCTTCCTGCTAATGGATGGACGAACTCTTTCCCTTTCCTGACATTCCGGTCTCTAATCTCTACTCGTCAAAGCTTCGAGCATTTTGTTCGTGACTAGAACCCAGATCCGACTCGTCCACCCAAACGTCCCCTCTGAATTCGACGGAGCAGCTGGTCTTTGAGTGAAGCGAGAATCTGTGTAATTGGACTATTGTTGACAAAAAGAGACAATCTGGCTAGATTTGGATCTAAAGTGTTATTTCATTAAGAGGGGGTGGAGTAAGGCTAAGGTTCCTGACTACCTAAGGCGACCGCTATTGAGTGAACGAGTGGCTGTTAAAAGGGGATCTCAATTAGGACTCGACATCGATCTGGGAGATGCCTGTCTGGCCAGCTGATTGCCCTCTCAATCAATGGTTTCTCCATGGTTGATGACAGCTTTTATGCTTTGGTTTATCGTCGAGTAATGAGTGGTTGTTCATCTTTCATTTTCATGAAGTGACACGAATCTTGAAACGGAAATTCCCGACCAAGTGTGACATTCAAATGCCCCTGGGTGCGGAGTTATTTTAAGTGAAAAGACACAAAAAGTGACGTGTCCACTTGGTCATTGGATGGCGGACAGCTGTTCAGGCCATAAGAGGGGAATAACACCGATATCGGTTACAGTCTCTCTCTCTTCGAACTCATCCTCCGCTTTTCAAGATGCTCTACGAGTCAAATTGATGCGAGCGATATGACTTCGTTGCAAGAATATGTATGTTTTAGAATGTGTTGTATAGTGGATCATCGCTTCGAACGACGAAAGAGGTCCCATGGGGAGGGGGCATCATCTTACAACAAAGGCGTTTAAGGAAAATTGACGTTTCATGCAACTTTGCAGATGCAGTGCCGAATCATTAAGACAGTCTTCGGGTTATGTATTTGCCTCTAATATCTCTCAATTGGCATCGACCATGAGAGTGATGATCTGTCATTTTTCTTGCCATTTTTGTGGAACAAATACATTCGTAAAATGTACTATATGAATGCTGTGTGGCAGAAATTCGAAGAAAACAGGAATGAAATGTTTGGTTGATGATTATGCATGAAGAAAACCATGCTCGGTGTTATTACGCCATAGTCTCATCTGGACCCCGCTCATCATGCCGTTGCTCTAGATTTCATGACTTAATCTCAGCGAATCATCAGACCCATCCAGCACTTGGAAATGTCTTATTAACTAGGGCAAATCCCAGAAAACTAAGTCGCATTTGATGAGCACGTGTGCGTGTTGTAACAAGCTTTCAAGCTCCATGCTGCTCTCTGCTATGATCTAGATTCACTTTGATCCCTTCTTTAACGCCCAAAAATGACCCCCCCCCCCCCCCCCCCCCCNCATATGTTCGTATATTTTCTTCTGTATGATTCTTGCCACTCGTACTCACTAATGCATGTCTCTTCTTTGAGGTGGACAAACTGGGATCTACGATCTTTTTGTGACCTCCCTGATTTTTTCCCCCGAGGAAAGACCCCTCGCGAAGATGAAGTTCTCTTGGAAGTCAAGTATTTAATTACATTGGCCCTTCCAGCTTCCCGTGGACCGTTTTTAGACTGGATTAAAGCACTTTTCAGGGATACAAGTGGCTTGTTTCAGGCCACTCATTCCCTCAGAACCGCCTTGTGATGTGATACTTTGGAACAAGCCGAGCTTCACAAATGTGAGTCATTATGAGAGGGTGGGTAAAGTGTATGATTGATAGGATCTGATAACCCTGTTTGGGTTTATGGAAGTGCAAATGTGTACATCTGTTCCAGAGATAAAAAGAGTCATGGACCCTCTCAAAACCCATTCACAATCTAAGAAAGAGATTCATTTGTCAATTCCAGGGATAAAGAGGTGATCCTTAGTAAATGAGTACAGAACAAACTGTGCATAGATCCCGAATCAATGAATTTGTTGAAAACAATCCGGACAACCGGGTCCAGAACTCCAAGTGATCAGATAAGAATCTGAGCCTTGGAACCCTAAAGCTTACAATGGGTCATTAATCACGGAGCAGGGAAAACATGAATTATTCAGTTAACCAAGTAAGTATCTTCAAAATGCATCTCGAGATGAATGCCTAACGGGGAAAACCTGGCACTGGCATTTGGGAGTTTCAAATCACGTTTGAATCTGAACAACGTTAAGGAAAAATGAATGAACAGAGCTTTTCCCGTCTGAGCCTCAAAGCATACAATTGAAACTAGGAACGATGGGGCAGGACAGGTTTAAGAGTTGTCTAGGGTCACATTTTTACATACCGGAGACTGACAAGGAATTTCAATTATTGTGGTAAGAGAATCGGGTTCTTGAGAAAAGAATGAGGATATTTGCAATTCGAAACCTCGTGAGCCCCCGAGAAGAAAGAAACGGGGTGCTAATAGCTTAAAAGCAGAAGATGCTCCAATGGAGAATTGTGAGCTTCCATTTACATTCCTAACTTTATTACGTGCATTGGGGGATTTCCACGGAAACTTGCAAAAATCACGCCAAGTCAAATTTGGAATACTCCTCAACCCAGGGTAAGAAAAAAATATTCGAGTAATAAAGTATTCTCCACAGACTCCCTCTGGATCTCTAACATTGGAAGAAGCTAAAGGGTTTGCATTCCATGTTCATATTTCATCGTTAATTGCCCTCTCGCTTTAATGCTCATTTTTTGGCTTTCTCAAGCAAGAGAATAACTTTTGGGTGAGCTGAATGCAATGAGGGCAGGCAGGAACAAGGAACGCCTAGGCGGTCCAAGTTCCGTTGGGACCATTGTTCCCTCTTCACATCCTGTTGTTTCGCTTTTGAAAACTGCTCACGAGAGGAAGAAAACTGCTCGTGAGCTTTAGAAACATCATGGAGTAATGCATTTACCAATACCGCGTGAAAGAGCTTCGTTCAAAGTTTTCCTGAGAACTTGGTCCAAACGAGGCGAAAAAGTGCATCCAGCAAACTGGAAAACCCGGACCCCGTTTGGTCAACAACACGCGAGTGAATTAGTGTGTGTTCGTTGGATATGGGTGTGTATGAGAGAAAGAGAGCTCAATTCTCTCAGATCAGTGAGGAAAATGGTTGGATTTCAATTTTTCCTCAGATGCTTGAAAAATGAACGTTGCGAGCTTACCGGGTGCTCTGAAAATTTTGGGCTGTAGCATCCTTCGATGAGCTTTTTTACATGATTATTGGGCCATCCAACAAAAGAATACATACAACTTACAAGTACAAGCTGCATGATAAAAAAGTTTTTTTGTCTAATATAATTCATTACTTTTATTCATGGTCAAGGAGTGTTTACTTGCTTTGTAGGAGGAATGATTTGAAATCATCACAGCCAATATATTTGAGCAGAAGACTGAACGGCTTCCTTTATAATTCTAGAGTATTCGCCAAATAAAAGTCAATTAAAAATGATTGTTCAGATGCCATGGGTATCTGTTAAAACAGAGATTTTAGCTATTGAATTTGTCAACGCAAGGGTTTGCAATGCATTTTTAGGAAGTTCATGTATTGGACAAGCATATATACAGTTACCCTCAAAAGAACAAAACATCTGGCTCCATCTAGTGGTGTGCAATTCAGAGTCCAAGCGAAATCGTGAAAATGCACTTTTATTTTCCCCAAACCCGGTAGTTCACTCGGCTTCGGGTGACGAGGATAATATGGGCTTGATACAATACACCCTTTGAACGGGCTTCCGATGTGGAATATTTAATGAATCCCATTTTCTAAGGAAGCAAGGGTTCGGAAGAGGGGCGAAGCCAATGTTGGGAGGAAACATCACGGGGTATTTTCCATGAATGACATGACCGCAATAACGGGAGTTAAACAGTTCAAGACACAATCCAGGGGATATTTGCCGACACTTCACTTTAATTTGATCTTCAGGCAACTCCCAAAAAGTGTAAAAATCTCAATTATCCGAGCATTAAAACTTCTAAGTTGTCAAAATTAACTTGAGGACTTGCTCTGACTTGAAAATTCGATGAAGAAATGAAGATGATTTATGGGCAAGGACGCGTCTGAAATGTGAGATTGACAATTTGGCAGTCGAAATATACTTAAGTGATCCCCTTTGCAGACAACGAGTGTGTGGGTATATGTGAATGAGTGTGTGTGAGAGAGAAAGAGAGACGAAGAGTGAGCGACGAACACCGACGATCAAGAAGAAGCAAAAGATGACGTTTTAGACCCAAAGTGAGAAACATTTACCAGACCTCTCGGATCAGGGCTCAGATCTGAAAAGTCGGCTCAAAATTTGGAAATGTCACAACATGTAATAAATCCTCTCGAGAGCGTCTGATTTGTATGGCTGAAACTACTTCGATGCCTTACTCTACAGACAAGTTGAAAAGGAATGGACAAGAAACTAGCGTGAGAATATCGCTTAGTATGACTTTTATCCTAGAACTTATATTTTAGCCTGAAATGTGGAATTGCCCTTGGAAAGGGTTAATGAGCTGGAATTTAGATTTCAGAGTGCGTCAACAAACGCTTTCAAAACTATTTCTTTGGCTGAAAATGTGCTTTTTTATAGATATGTTACTGAAAGGTGGATAAGAATATGTTGCAACCATCTTCATGCAGGGTTTTGCTTAGAATCACTGGAAAGGCAATACCTTTTAATGTTTTGCTTCTTTTTCATCCCAAAAAAGTTGATGCGCTATGGTTTTAAACATTAATCCAACGACAGTTTGACAATAGCATAATGCATATCATAAGATAAGTGTAAAGGGTGTTGTAATAGTAATGCACCACCTTCAGTTTCAAATGTCATAACTTTATTTTATTGTGCAATGACGTACACAATCAAAAAGTCCTTATCAGTGGGCAAACTAGATATCGCCATTACTGGTGAAAGACAATTGAATAAAGCATGTCAAAGCTAATTGACCAACAAAATATAACGTCTGCTCATGACTCTCTGGAGGCCCAAAGATGTTTCGAATGAAGTTCAACAAGTTTCTGAGACATGAATGTGGAACTTGGCCAGACGTCAAAATTTCCACCGCATTATATTTAATTGGCATGCGTGAACCAGACAGTCCAAGACTTTCCCATTGTTGCAAATTTTGAACTTCTTGAAAGCACCTTGAAATGGGGAAGTCCATTGGAGTCTCAGGTTCGTCCGAGTACGTCTTAAAACGAGAGATTTAAAGAGATTTCAAAATACGAAATGATCTAATAATTTCAATGATTGTTATAATTGCAAACCCAATTTATATCTTTGAACTTCGTGGGTTCCATTACTTTTGAAACACCTCGTGTTACTATAAAGCCATTGCACGTACAAACAAGGCAAAGAGGTCAAACATCAAAACCAGCTCCACTCTATTTAAGTACGGAAATATTTCTCCATTCACTTTCCGCCCATGTAAAGATACGTTCAATCAGAAGTGTTTGTTAGGCCAGTAGAAATTACAGAATCTTAACTTCAGTCATTTCGGTTATCAAACCACGTGTTTGTTTTGGTCCTAACCGAGATTGTTTGTCCCTTGGGGAACCAACGGTCAGTACAGAATGTAAATAGCCCTTCCAAACGTGCGCCAACAGAGAAAAAGGGACGCCAAAATAGCGTCATCGGAAGTTGACAGACCAACAGCCTGCTGGTCACGATCATAGCGGTGGTGGGCTAGTCCCAACGTTAGTCCAATCAATTGATATAAAAGGAACCGGGAACTCTTCGAGAGTCATCAGTTGTTTCTGAACTCTCATTGGAGTAACATCGCACACAACACCACCATCTCCCTCATCCTCACCATGAAGCCCTTCATCGCCCTCCTGGCTCTGTCCCTTCTGGGCATGGCCTCCGCCAACGACAACCAGAAGTTCATCTACTACACCTCCGACGATGGTATCAACGGAGGCAGTCCGGCCATCATGGATGCGGCCAAAGAAGCCGGGGTCAAGGTGACCTTCTTCATCAACGGCGATTCCATTAACGCCGGCCAATGGGGATCAAGCGGTGCCGCCGACAATATCCGCTACTTCCTCCGTATGATCCGTGAGGGACACACCATTGGCGATCACTCGCTCAACCACATGGCCCACAACTCCGAGACGGAACCCGCCGATGGCCGCAACGTTTATCAAAGCTTGGATGACATCAAGTACTTCGGCAAGAGCAATGTGGCCGTGTTCGCCAAGGTCCTCCAATCCGTGGGTCTGCCCTTCGCTCAATCCCGATCCATCATCACCGACATGTCCAAGATGGTCCGCATGCCTTTCGTCAACAACTGGCGTGTCAAGATGGCCAACGGTCAGCCTCCCATCGATTTCACCTGCCGTAATTGCATTGTGCCCTATGAATCCGCCGAGATTGCCGCTGATGTGGCTGACGCACTCTTCAAGGGCGGCAAGCAAGTTTTTGGCTGGGATTTGGAATGGCGGTCCGTCTACGGCGAGGGTCTCATCCAAACCCCGGAGGAAATGATGGAAGAAGTGCGGAAAATCAGCCAAGGCGTGAAAAAGGCCAAGGGCGGTCCCAACAAGATCGTCCTCCTCAACCACGACCACGGGTTCTTGTACGGCGACAAGCCCAAGGAAGCTCTGAGCCGGTTCTTCGACATGGCCAAGAAGGAGGGCTACCAATTCCGCTCCTTATCTACCTTCGCCACCGACTAAATTGTGTCGTTTAATCTGTGTTAGTTGTTTTGTAAGAATAAAACAACACCCCTGCCCACATTGATATATATTTGAATGACTTCTTTTTTGCTCGCAAGAGACCACATATTTCTGGCATTTTCTGACGCCTCGGTCGTGATCCATAAAGATGGTATCAAAACATGCAAAACCATTTTTTTATACACTGCTGCTCGTTAATATGCGGAGGGAAATTGTAGGCGTTGATACCTATTGGTCAGGCTTTGACAAATTCCTCCTGGGCAAAATATGATCTTTTATCACTTCAAAATGCCGGCAAATAAGATATACTTTGTATCCAAACGTGCGAAATATTATCATTTTTCATATATATATATATATGATAATATATATAAACACCAAAACCTCACATTTTTACATTTGTGTGTACAAATGGAAGCATGAAATTTGTTCAAAAGTAATGAGTTAAGGATTAGGAAAGTTGACTTGAATGTAATGAGTTAAGGATTAAGAAAGCTGACTTACAAGTAATGTATTAATGATTGAGAAAGTTAACTTATAAGTAAATATTTAACATGTGACAAAATTAACTTTTTAACCACTGATGCCTTGTAACCTAAAAGAAAAATGATTAGAATGAATACACAACTTTCCAATTTTGTGGAAAAATAAGTCAGAATATAAACATGCTGAAAAAGACAGCGAATTCAAATACGTTTTGCCGCTTTTATACTAAACAATTATTATTAAGAAAGGGAATTTACTTTCCTTAATGCTAATGAAGTGACAAAAATATTTATGCTTTACTCGTGTAGTACATAGTTGCTATATTGCTAATTGCTTGATAATCTCAACTAAAATGATTCTTTTGCATTGGCGAAAAATCAGCGGTCACTTGTTTATCTTTGGAATGGAAAGAATCAACGAGACAAATCGAATAGAGTCAACTGATGTGTAACATCCTCCATATATTTCCTTCTGTATAAGTACATAAAACTCCCAAAAAGTGAAAATATTATTTGTGATTCCTGAATACTGACCGTTATCGAGTCTCATAAATAACCACAAAAATTGATTTCCCCTTATTTGCTCAACAGTTTCTGATAAGGCCAAACTATAGGAGAAAACGGCTCAATCAGTCGTCGATAGGAAGAAGGTTTGTATCAACTTCGAAATTGGCAAATTTCATTTTGGGCTGATTTAATGTTACGGCGAACTTTAAAACCAACTCAGCTGATTCTGGCTTCTAGAGTTTCGAAAAGAAGCCTAAGTTTAGGTTCTGCCATCATTCCTGTCCCATAAGCAGCTTCACAGCTTCATTCATACAAATATACCTGCCAGACCTTCCGTAAACGGCCCCATTGATGTTCAAGATGTGTTTTAACAATGAGTTGTATATGAATTACTTCTTCCAGCATTTCGGACCGTTGATAAAAATTTCAAAAAATTACAAGATTTTCCAAATATATAAAAAACGAAAAGCCTTGAATTGTCAATTTTAATGCGTTAACTAAGACCCTCGGCCCCCATCTAAAATGTTAGTAAAAGTAATTGTAACGATTAACGCCATTGCAATTTTTGGCAAATATCGGTTGTGTAATGAATTACTTAGGTTTACTTAAGGTTTTAGGATCTCGTTGTGAATTTTTCCAAAAGGCCTCAATTTCTAGAACTTGCATGGGAAAATATTGTACGCGCTAGAACTTCGATCTTGATATGAATCTAAAATGTCACAGAACATTTTGTTTGTATAAAATTTTGCGCTAACAAATCCAGAGATGAACAACCTTAATATTATTAACAAATAATTTACCTTGAAATTTGTCAGAGTTTATTGCGGAATTTTCTGTGTCATTATGCATCTTTCTAGGGCCAAAAGATCCCATTCTAGGGGTTTTACAATTTCGCTGCGATTATGCCTCTGTAGTTAGTTTCCAATAGATCTGACAAAGTTATGATTCACAGCTCACAAATTGATTCCTGTCCCATTTAACTACATTGGAAAGGTTTTTGGAATAAATGCATTATCTGTATAGGAGGTCGGCAACTTCGAAAATTCATCATTTTCCAGGGTTGACTATTTTTGCTTATGGCCAATTCTTTAGTGAAGTCATGTTAGGTAAAACTAGGGACACTGGATGCAGAGACCCGCGAGGTTGAGTACACGTCATCAAATTCGAGCGATCTGATTGGCTGCCAAATGTCAACGAACATGGGCTTTGTTTGGAAACCTTCCTAAGTCATTTCCAAAAAGACCTAACATGTTTGTATTGCATATGATGGCAAAGCTTTGAATGATTTATGACAAATTTGATTCACCTTGGATTCAACCAACATATTCTACAGTATTAAAGTGTCTTTTGCCATTAGAATTGAATCAGTATGGTATTTCTCAATAAAATATAGTTCTCACGCTGATTTCTCGCATGCTGACAGGATCAATTTGGACTAAAGCACTTGAAAATAGAAAGTACAACTATATTCAACAAATTAGATTGTAAAGTATAAAGAACTTGTTTCTTGAGAGACTTGCATAGAGTTCGCATGTCATAATGTTGATTTGAATAATGGAATGAAATATGTCTGCAATCTAATCTTATAAAATAATGGGTTCAGAAAGTATTTTGAAAGTAACAAAACTATTTTTAATAATCTAAAATACCATATCCATGAATCAGCTTGTCTTTGAGTAAAATTTCGCAGTGTCCTTGAAAAAATATTCAATGGTGCTTGTCATGACAGTATTCTTTCTTATCTAGCGCATCAATTCGAAATATGTTTGGAAACTTTTTAGTTCATCAGATCGCTTACTTTTTCGAAGTGGAGCCACTTGTCAAACCTCGCGCGTCTCTGACTAGGGTCTCTAGGTAAAACATTCTCTTTTCTATTAATCTTAGCAACTAATTTTTGTTTGATAAATGATCATTCCATGAAAGAAGCGGCAATCTCTTGTGAAATCTAGCTTAGGGGCAATTTGGAGTTTTTTTGCATTCGGACCATCATCAAGTTTACAGTACATAAGGGATTTGCCGACATTAGCTTGAGATTTATGTACTGGTCTGAAGGTTTTTTTTCCTTCTAGCCCAGAGTATGATGCAAAAAGGATTTTAATTGTGATTGATTCTGAAACGGCTACAAAAATGTCGCGTTGAAGTAACAATTTTAGACAAAATCATTGACTGGAACACATGAAATTTTGACCTTGAAAATGACGATTTTCGATCAGTTTGAATTTCCCACCTTCTTACTTTGCCAGGGATTGCTCTCCTTGCTCCTTGCACTTTGCTTACCTGCACTTTCAACCAATGACAAACGTTGTTTACATTTTGCTTGCATTTTGTGACGTATGGCCACTGACTGAATCCCAAAGTCTTTGAGAAGTTTTGGGAGGTTTTGACATATCATAGCACTTCCAAATGAATCCTTTAAACAATGAAAATCTAGTTGGTGTTAAAAAATAGAGTACTAGTCGTCATTGGGATAACTGACGACCTGTTCTGTGTTCCAAAAGATGTCTTTAATATTGGTCATAAATGGTAAACATGGTCATTTGGTGGCCAAAATCACCAATGACATTCGACTCATTCATTTTCGACCTGAAGTTCAATGCTAAAAGATATGTTTTGTCATAAATGTGCACCTTCAAAACAAATTTTAATGCATATTACAAAAAAGTTTAAAAAACCGACCAAATCGTTTGGGCTTTTTCTGAAAAAGCATTTGCTGTATTTAGCAATGAACCATACTTCTCCCCTGTTAGTGTCATGCTCCTCATATTCTCACGTATTCCAAGATGGGTTGTTTTCTTATCAAATATGATACACTTGCTCTTGGCCTCATCATTTGATTTTATTGTTAGATTACAGGGTTTTTTTCTCTAAACCGTCTATTCAACTTTGAGTTAGTCGCATCCCCAAGTCCAGTCTCTCACACGTGGTCCCAATTCCAAGTGGCTTCGTCATCTCTTTCCAGAGATCATTCGTAAGTGCATGGATCCCAAACAACTGACTCAAAAACCGAGTGAATGAGCGAGCAAGTAAGGAACGAGCAACGAGGAACGGAGAGAGAGACGGTAAGTCTGAAACTGAAGCGAGTGCTTAGGGAATTCAAACGAGGGGTTCCCCTTCTTGGCCACAATCTCCGACAAATCTAGGCAGCTTCGAAAGCTTTTATACACTATATACTTTTCTAATCAGTTTCGCCCAAAGGCAAATATTACACCCCCTCCCAGCCTCAAAACAACTCCGAGGATCGAGAAAAGTCAAATGACTCCGGTGACATCCTGGAAACATGTCTCTCTGTTCTTGCTCTCGGTACAGTTGATAATGAGCTTGATTTGGGGACGGGGCTGTTATTTCTCCAAGTCCAATTTTAGGGACAAGCATTTGACAGACTTGACGACTGAGGGAGAACAAGAGAGACTAGCTGGAAAAAGTTTCTTGGAGAATGGGTATATGAGTTCTCGAAGAAAAAAATGCACCCTTCGAAGTTAGTTGAGCAACAGGAACTCGACAGAGTCATCAAATGGGTTAGGGTGGATTTGCCAAAGGTGAAATCCAATTTGATGCCGAAATGTTAGCCTTATTTGCACGTAAAAGTAGTTTAACTTCCCAGCGTAATGCCTTTGAAGATTGGACCATTCTTGAGAGTGTGCGTGTGAGTGTGTGTGTTATTTCTTGAGAAAGATCGAAGTAACGAAGTAAGCGGAACATTTTTGCTGTATGGTATATTCTAAAACATGGCTAATAGAACAAAAGGGGAGGTAAAGTTATCTTTAAGCATTTTAAAATCCGTTGGTGTGGAACATGTCTCGAAGAGATCAACAAAAAGATGTGCCTCTCGACAGAAGTCAAATTTCGCCTAAAAAGAGTCACTCAAAGCTGATGGCGAAGATCTCTTTGAGGAGGTTTTTCGTTGAAGCGTGGCAAGACGATCTGGAGCGCTTTTCCTCCCCCAAGATCAAGATGAAGACTCGGGGTTCAATGCAATACTGTTTGTAGCTAGATCGCTTTGGAAATCGAGTCTTGAAGCCTGACAAAGGGGGAAAAGAAGTGAAATGTCAGGCGGAATGGACCATGGACAAACTTGATTATCTCTCTGGGCAGCACTGTTCCCCTCTTACGTACATACGGACAAAGGCACTGACATGATGAGCTTTCACGGAAATAAACATGATTGAAACTCATCTGGACACACTTTGGAATCCAGTGATCCATGCATGAATGCCGAACTTGTCCATTTCTCTCCGATATTGTGCTCCCTAAAGACAGACGGGGAAGAGAAAGACGAAAGAGGAAAGAAAGGAAGAGTAAATTCAAAGCCAGAGGGGAAAACACCTTTTTTACGCTAAAATTCGCGGAACATCATGGCTTCTTCCTCACTGGGATAATCCCAGTGAGGAAGAAACATTTTCAGAGTGTAGATTTGAAGGCCTCATGTTCAAGTAGACTTGATTATTCAAGGTACTTTATGTTTCGGGAGAATATGCCATCAAAAAACTGATGGAAAGTTGGCGAATACGAATTATATTTCAATATATGCTAATGCAACCCTGATCGTTCAAATAAAAGTACTGAAGGATTAACGATGGTAAACCTGAATGAAAGATATTGACCTAAATAAGAGACCAGCAAATACCTAGTCCGTTTCAGTTCAGCCAATTGTGAGGTTATTCAAGTACGTGTATCAGCCAATTTCTATCGGAAACCGAATGTACCTTGTTGCATTTAATTCGATGATGCGTTGACAGACACGAAAGTGCTTGAGTGTGTGTTGTCGGCCTTTGCACTTCAAACAAACAAAGCATTCATTCTCCACGACTTTGCATGTTTTGTTTCCTTCTCAAATAGTCTTGAACAGAGTTTTTTGTGTGTGTGTCGCTTTTTTCGACTCCTCCTCCCCCATTACCTACTCAATTTCTAAACTTTGAAATTTGGAACTCTTTTCTTCTCCCTTCCCTTCGTCTTCCTCCTCCATCCAGGGTCACATCGATTGCTCCATCAACGTCTGCTTTTGAAGTAGTATCTTCATAAATGGCTACATTCAGTCCTCGAGCGAACGTGCGTACGAGTGCTAATCATAAAGCTTTGTTTGGGCCTAAAAAGCCTGATTTTGCGATCCAGACTGAAACAGAGGATGGCCGCCATAACTGAAATGTCCTCCTCCGTGAGTTGAGAACTTCAAGTGTTGAAAGAAAGAGATTTAGATAAGCAGACTGTAAACGAGCGGCAAGCTCATTTTGCAAACCATGAGAACTGGGTTCATCAATATCCCATGAGTATCCATCCAGACTGACCGTTCAAGGTCAGCCACTATTTGTCCAGCAGCTCCTCCGTGTCCTCCTCCGATATCCAAAGGCTTTGTGTGTGGGGCAAAGGATTCAATATTGTATCTCACACACAGGATGCTCCGTTTTGTTTCAGAAGCAGTCCCATCAACGGCAAACACTTCGCACAGTAGGGATATATGCAGTAGGTTAGCTAATCATTTCAGACCCTAGAGGAGAAGTCCCAACTTGTCCCACATTCCATAGAACTGGCCGTAGCTCTGTACCTCCGTGTTGAACTGTACGACATTCTCGGTCCTAGGAGGATCCGTGGTCGATGAGTAGATGTACACAAATGGCAGTGAGTGCGTTCAAGACTCACCAGACAGTTTGGCATCAGAGTGCTATTCAAGATTTACAACGAAGCTGTCGTTTGTCGTAGCTCCGTAACGAACGAACGAAGGAATTCCTGAGCTCTAGAGCTAGGACTCGCCAAGCAGTCTGTATTTCGTAAGGGGATTACTGGCGAATTGTGAGGGATTAGTGACTACATTCAGGGAATCCCTCACTGAGAAATTCTTTGCCTAAAATGAACAACTTTAAATACATTTAAAAGAATGTATCGCCAAGGACTAGGATGTTTGGGTAGATACATGAGATGAATGTTCTGGCTGTTGGTAGTGCCAATGGAGGTTGAATGCAGTGGATTGATTCCCTTGATGGGAACAAAGTGGCGAGATGAGGGAAACAGGTGGCTTGTTGTCGTAAATCCTGGCTGGGCTCAAGTCCCAGCAACAAGTTCATCTCGAAAACAGCTTTTTTGTCGACAATATTGAGGAGGCAGTTCCCGCTAGTTGGGATTATTGGGGTTAACGAATGGAGTGGACTTCCAAAGTTTGAAGGGTCAGTCGACCATAACAAAGATCTTTCAGCCAGCCAGTCGCCACTATATACTGTAAAACAAAGGTTACTATTGTCTGAGGGGTGCGACGATTTGCCCTGGAACATGAAATGAAAAAAAAAAATCGAAATTAATAGAAGCAACTCTTTCTTATCCACATTAAAAAAGCTCTTAAAACGCAACACGAAGTGCGAAACAATTAATACGTACCATCAAAACCTCGCTTGAAAGGACAAGAAATGATGGAGTTTTCTGATGGGCCCAATTTCAATTGCGTTTCCGTCTCTAAACATTCCAAAGACCAAAAAAAGGATTGTTCTATGCCTTCATTTGAAAATGCTTGTTTTCCAATGACATGTCGCTTTGACCAATTTTACCAACCAAAAAGAATAATGGGTAGAGAGAGTTGTTGGTTGTCCCAACCGGTTTATAGGAACCTGCAACAACGTTGTCCATCAATGAGTGTTACACACAGCGACCCTTCGCTCAAACTCATTGTGGTTGGTACCTGTTTGGCCCCGAGAGTTGGTTGGTCATCTACCGGTATCTTCCTCCTTCAGGGGCCATGAATCCTTGGAGACAACGCAGAACCATGAAATATGGGCATAGGACGTACGACCGAGGAGAACCCAGCTACCACCAACCATCTCGGTGGCCTAGCTGGTGGTTGAAGGCGATTAAACCCAGCTGTTGGGGGCGGGCAGATAGCCCCGAGCTTGCCGGGAGCACAGGTGGGTACTCATTATCCCAGCTGCTCAGGTAGGCGATACTTCTAACCAT
>NC_081440.1:2262589-2284665 GCF_007210705.1 Tigriopus californicus | reverse complement strand
CCAGACATGAAGACGACAACAACAAGGTTTTTGCTAGTGTCGTTCAAATAGAGTGAGATACCCTCCCCCAAAGCCTCAATTGAGTGTGGAACATGGCTATTGGGCCCCCGGTCTTGGGCCTGCTCGCCCTTTTATTGACCCTTGTGACTTGTGAGAGGCAGTTGACCCCTTCAGAGCGGAAGATCGTGTCCGATGCCTTCCTAAAGACGTTTCAGATGAGTCAAGTGCCGCAGATCAGAAAGCCTCGCAGTGAAGTCGACATCCCGGATTTCATGATTGAGCAGTACCGCGAGCAAACCGGACTTGACGTAGACACAACCAACTTCAGGAAGCCCGGAGCTTTCACAGGGCATTCCAACACTCTCACCACGTTCCCGGGGAAGCTCTTGAAGCATCCCGGCACCATGGTGAAGAAGGGAACGATCGTGGAAGATCAGACGGTGCTGCAATTTGACTTTCAGTTCGACCCCAAAGACAATGACATGCAAGCTGCCATTCTCAAAGTGTATTGGAAGCCCTTCCTTAGCATTAAGCGCAAATCCGGCAGCTTCCGAGCCAAGGTGTCTGATCTGTTGAAATTGGGCCACGACCGAGATTCGCAAATATTCTCGCCATTAGACTCCAAAAAGATTCATCACCGAGATTCAGAACTAGATGAGGGTAAGCCATCCTTCGACATGAACAAACATCTTTTTTTTTTTTTTAATCGCATGTATGGCTTCACTTACTTCCTTCGATTATTCCTATTTTAAAGGCCCTCGTCATGTTTTCAGGTTGGTATGAGTTCGACGTCACAGGTGCCGTGGAACGATGGCTCGAGCAAAGCCCGCAAAGGACCCGTCTACTCATCGAAAAGAGTCGTATGAAGGTCAAAGGCTACTCCAAGGACGTTGGGGTCCTAGCCCAGGGGTCGTTTCAGAATCCTCACCTGATGGTTTTCAGTGAAAGCTCAGCCCACAAGGCTAGAAGGGAGCGGCGGAGTCCGCGCAACAAGCCCAAACGGGCCAAACATCGGCGACGTCTCCGTCGAAGCTATCCTTGCGAACGTCAAAGCATGTTCGTAGACTTTGCCGACGTGGGCTGGAATGATTGGATCGTTGCACCCGCCGGCTACAATGCCTACATGTGCGTGGGAGAGTGTCGGTTTCCGCTCCCGGATCACGCCAACGCCACCAACCATGCGGTGGTACAAACTCTGGTCAACAGTGTCACTCCGAATGCAGTGCCGCAAGCCTGCTGTGTACCCACGGATACGTCTCCCATATCCATGCTGTACCTGAATGAATACTCGAAGGTCGTGCTCAAAAACTACCAAGACATGGTAGTGGAAGGCTGTGGCTGTCGATAGCGACCAGCTGGACATGTCGCTTGACTCAGGCCCACTTTGACGCGAGTGCAATCCTGGAAACCACATTTCAGTCATGATGGATGGATGGATCCTGCTCCCGGCGGTCCGCCAACCCCCCACACAACTACATTACGACTACGATTACATGAATCAAAATGTATGAATTCTATAGTACCTGAGAGCTCCTATATATATTAGAAAGTTCCATTACCCTATTTGCTCATCTCAATTATGCTTCAAAACCAAGCCACGCCTCACCACGTGGTTGTTACATGTGCGTTTGTGTACGAATTGTTGTAAAGATGGCTCTCCTTTTTTTTGACCCATAAAGTAGTATTCAAATATATTGTTGAGACCATGCTAAATAGCGAACTTGATCGGTTAGTTGTGAGCAACTCTTGGAGGCTCGAGTCCAAATCAATAGAGGAGTCGAGGCCTCTCGTGTATGGACAAAATTGTACATGGGTAGTGTAGAGCTGCAGTAAAAAAAGGTACCGCATACGTACAAGAAGAGAGGAAAGGGCTCTTTGCGTAATACCTACATGTGCACTAACTACTAAGGCCGAATGAATATGAGTGCCATTGCCGGAAAACCAGTTTGGCCCTGAGTATTGCCAACATTCCTCTTTGTAACCAAGTGACTTAAAAGTAAATGTGGTGGAATGTGTAGTTTGTCAATCGACGCTTGCTCGTTGAATTTATGACCACTCAAATAGAGGGTCCAACTACTCTGATTGAGATGCTGAAGACGGACGGAAATCCAAATACCGGTATCCGGTTTAAGAGAAAACGTTGGAAGGTACAAAATGCGCTTGATCGTAGAACTCTAAAGTACAATTCATCCGTCTTTGCCAGACGTAAACAACAGGGGATATGAAATCTGAACAATGACATAAAAAGTCAAAAAGACCATCATATTGAAATGACTAATTGTAAAAAACTGCACTTGCCCACCTTTGGTTCTACATATGCAAGAGTTGGTTAAGTTTCTGAACGGCCGTATAATCTTAACTAGTCAAATAAACAATGGTAGCCTTTTTTGAGTGGGTATAAATTGCATTAGTTCTGAACCGTGATTTCGATCTCTTGAAAGAAAGGAAAATTTTTGAAGGACTCGACTGTGTTTTCAGCAACCATGCTTTTTCGAGATCCACATTCCGTTTTTAACAAGACAATTAATTCACAATTGAGGATATCATTGATTGACTTCAGCCACGCGTGAATTATTAACATTTATTTACATCAAACCCTTGTAAAAAGATATAATGGGGTAAAACCAATGAAATCTCGTAAGCTTCATAATTGCAATTCCAGCCATTCACATCTCTTTATAAAACAGGCCAACTTGATACTCCCACGTAGTGATCTTTCCCATGCATCCAACGATTGCTTGGCATGTTGCATTACCTTTTCAATCTTTTTTTCAAGTGGTTTGACACAAATTGTCGAGATTTGCTGAAACTTGAGAACAATGTTGTTCAAAGGACCTGCAGATGACAAAGAGAGAGAGAGACCCACTTTCAATCCACAAAAGGAGCTCTCCTCAGGGTGTCCCTTTGTGCTTTCTCTCCACCTACTTGGACAAAGATTTCAGGGAGGCCTGGGTGTACTTGAACATAAAACGTGGTCCGATTCGCTCTTTGAAACCACAGATAGCACCTCACAATCTCTTACTACGTACAGGGTTGTTATGCGTCCATTTCTTTTTTTCCTGACCTACTACTCCTCCTGCAGAGAGGATCGAGATTTGACCATGTAAATGAGATTATTTTCCACTGGATTTAGGAACCTACCGGGAAGAGAGGGACAGAGAGACATAGAGAAAGAGAGATAGAGAGCTCTTTCGTTGGCATTCTCTCTCGCTCCATACGTGGCTCTCTTATTCCGGCCTGATGAAGCGAGCAAGGTCTGGGAATGGGGATTAAGAAGTAATTTGGGGAGGATTAAAACCCCTTAAGCTTCTCAAAGCAAATGTGAGTAACGGAGAGGAAAGTATCGGGTGAACACAGTCTTCTCAAGAGTCAGGAGGACTGCGGCTACTTTTCTTCATTTGCGGTCCATGGAAATGAGGATGAAACCTTCTTCCATCGTTTGGAATCGCCACTCAGGTTCCTAAAGTCAGGCGGTGGCGTTGGGAAAAGAGCAGACAACCAGGATTTGAGTCCTATTTTTAGGAGGTTGGCAAGACCAACGACCTAACGTTTTAGTTTGATTTGGGAATTGTTTTGTTTCAGTTCCGCTTGTGAAATAAGAAAGACGGGGGAAAATCTAATTTACACTTTGTTGCCCTCTGACGGCCATCAGGTGTACTATTTTGTAACATAAATACCGCATAGACAAAAGTGTTAGAGACAAGAACGTTAAAACTGAACCAAATAAGCCATTGTCGTGAATTGGTTAACTTCCACGGAGCTACACAGAGTGCGATATTAGGAGCTGTTGCAAGTAAGATCTACAGAGCAGTTCACTAACCATTTGATACGCCTGTTTGCAAAAACTATCAAGGCTACTCTTTATTTGAAACGTTTTATGCAAAATATTTACTCACACGATAATTTTCTCACTGGGACCCATCAGACATAAAGCGATATTTTACAAACATACGCAAAGTGTCAAGACCCCAAACTGTGCCATGTCTAGCATGAATGACGTGTTTTTAATTATCTTTTGCGGTCGCACAGTCCCAATTGAGTGTCCTGTCCGCGCCTTTCACTGATAACCTGTCCTCAGCTCAATTTTACAATGTCAGGGACACGGAACGGATTCCAGCCATTTTGTAGAATCACGCTCGACACTATTATTCAATATTATTCCACATCAATACCTCCTCTGCATTATGTAAAAAGCTCTCCGCTGAGAGGGATCAAATTGCATTGGAAGCCAGGCAGCAAAAACGCTCCACTTGGGACTCTGATTTTTTGAAAGCTGGCTTGACGAGATCCAACTCGACAGTACTACAAGTGCTACAACAACCAACCCACAATAGAGATCCAGCTAGACCGAATAGGCAGATGGATCTAAAATCCTGGATTTAATTCCACGCTCTTGGCTCTGTGCGTTGCTTAACTGAACATGACACACTCGAGTAAATGGATGATAATGATGCCTAACCCCGTTTTCATGCTCCAGCAGATTATCTTCTATTCATTGATTGATTACTTTATGAACGACTACGTGGAAAGTATCGCTTCTCTCTTGGATAATGCACAACATGTACCGAAGAAGGCAGACACGATGTGCGCCGAATTATTGAGATTGGGGATGTGAAAAGCAGGTCATTAAGGCAGTCTTGTTGATTGAGCGCTTTTAGAATGTGTTTATCTAAGAATTAGGGAAGAACTCTTTGCGGCGGGTTCATCTTGTTGCAATTGATTCCCATTCTAAACTCTTTGAAGACTTCTTAACAAGCAGCGCTCCGTCACCTCAGAGCTTTATGACAATAAGTTTAAAGAAGTCTCCTCTTTTGACATACAAAAGCCAGATTGAAACCGGGTTCATTTATCAAATCATCATCCATTGAAAAGTGGCTTCCGAATTTGATCTCGAATATCATAGCAAATTTCAACGGCTCGATGACAGACATATTTCGGAAGATAAGAATGAAACAGAAGGTTGCTTGGTCCATCACAAAAGCATGATAATATAGAATAACATTCTTCCACAATTAAGAACCACCCGAATCCATTGAGGCCAGATAATTGGATGTGACCTGTGTCTAATGAGCGGACATCTCGGGGCTCTAAACCTGCCCTGAAGCAATAATAGGGTTTCTTTCCCTGTGGGTAAGTGAGTTAGTTTGAGAGCTGGCTACAGTACATTTTTCACAAAATCTGCCCCGCCTGTCAAGGCTGCTGTCAGGCATCTCCTTTGGGATTTCGATGACAGAAAGAATTGGAGAACTCTTGGCCCCGAGGATCTAGGGGTCGAGAACGAACAGGCAGCGGGGTGATCGGTTAAATGCGATCCCCCATTTTCTTGCGTACGCACGGGTATGAATTCGAAAAATGGAATAGCTACATACATATACCTAGTATAGGAACTTCGGAAGGCGAATAGAGTGGATGGGGGAGAGGAGTTGGGGTTGAGGGAGAGCTGCTGGGTTCGTCATGGGGTTGAGGTTGAAATTCTCATGAGTCTTGTTACCTTCAGTTTGACTGACGGACTTGGAACAGCTTTTGTTTGCCTTAATTGCCTGAGGAAAAAAGTTAAGAGTGTAGGCATGGAATGAAGTCGAGGCTGCTATTAATTATTGATTAAGGACGGAGCAGCCTTCTCCATCGTATTGATTGGCTGCCTTGAGGGCATCGAAGTTTGAAGTTTGCGAGCGGAAGTTTGTGATGATGACCGCAAAACTTGAAGATCCATCCAGTCGAAAAGTTCTTGGCATCGTGCCTAGAGCCCTTTAGTAAGACAAAAGGCGGATTCTCCCCATTCCTCGGGGCTGTTGCGCTTTTAAAGTGCCTCAGTATCTCTAAGACGAGTTGAAGTCTTATAAATGTACCATCTTTTCTATTATTCAAAACTGCTTGGATCTTTGGATGTTGATAATGACTAGAGTCAGACCAAAAATGTCTTTACAAAAAAATATCTTTCACATATTTTGGGCCCCCCCCAAAAATATTCTTTTCCATTTTCATTTTTTGACCTTTTTTCTTTTCTTCTTGTGATGATACGTGACAAAGCGAAAGATGACTTCTGAGAACAAGGACTTTATTCAGTTGTGGGTCAAACAGGGCACAAATCTAATCATTAAGTGAGCAAAAAAGCCCAAAGCAATAACATTAGACTCTCGAAAAGAATCAATTGTATTCTGTACCATAGCATCCGGATCACTTAAAAAATGTCCTAATGTCAAGCATTGTAATAAAGAAGATTCAATTTCTTGTCAATAAAATAAAGAAGCTCAATAGATCATCAAGTATATGCAATTGTTTCCCTAGAATTTGGCAACAGAAAAAGGCAATAAGCAGGACTAACAATGACCGAATGACCTTTTAGCCATGACAGCAACGTTTTTGAAGTTCATTGCCTGCTTTCGTTCATTTCAAACTTTTTTTATTTTTTTTTTCACGACTCTTTCGTACTTGCAATTTTTTTTCATTCTTTTACCCTTTTCGCATATATTCCCAACTAGCAAAAAAGTTCGGCCAAAATGTCAACTGTTTTTTTAAGGTCTTCTAATCAGGAGCCAGCATGGACATGCCAAGAATCTGCTTCTTAGGGTTAGCAGGTTCAATTACCGATTCTTGAAGATATTATAATGTAATATTCCTTTTCATCTAAGTGCTGCCTGGTATTGAACTCGAAAATTGCCCCTCCCCCCTCCCCCCCTTTGAACGTGTTGTTGCTTACGTTTTGGAATGTTTATTCGCCATTTTTTGTGCAGATTTGTTTGATTTGATATGCAAATTTGCTGTCAATAAAGACCATACTTATCTGCAAGTTTTGGCCGGCCCTAGTTTTTATGCCTGGAAAAATGAACGGGACAGAAACAACAAACCGAAACGTGTTTGTTTAACAAAAAATTAACATGTTTGGGTTGTTCTAAGCAACATAAAAATGACATATTTGGGCCAAAAATCCAACATATTTCGGCAGAGTCTAATTATGACAGAATCTTTTTAGTGTGTAGTAGAACAGTAAAGTTTCATTCAGAAATTGTAACAGATAGCAATGCATACTTTATAAGATAAGAAAAAATGTATGAATTGTGATAATGCAATAATTTATTTTTAGCCTAAAACGTAACAAAATCCAATCAAATGAAATTAATGATGCCCGTGTCCGTGTCCGTGGTGTCCATGGTGCCCGTGACCATGCCCGGGATTGTGATGCCCATACACCACAGAGTGACCTCCGTGTCCTCCATGGCTGTGGTGTCCATGTCCTCCATGGCTATGTCCGTGACCAGGATTGTGATGGCCATATACCACCGAGTGTCCTCCATGACCATGACCATGTCCTCCATGACCATGACCGTGTCCTCCATGACCATGTCCGTGGGGATGGTGGGCATGTCCGTGGTACTTCACATTAGCCACATAACCCTTGTAGCCGTCCACGTGGTAGTGCACGCTTTGAGTGCGGCCATCGGGCAACTTGACGTGATATTGGCCTTTGGTCGAATGGCCATTCCGATGTTCGCTATGCCCAAAATTGTTATAGCCGTCATGGACCTTGTAACCAAAATTGTAATGGCCTCCGTGGTGTCCATGGTGCCCGTGATCAGGGCTTGCCGTGGCCATGAGGCACATAATAGACAAGGAGAACAGAAATACAACCAGAGCCTGAAAAAGTATGGTAAGGTTGTAACTCAAATGGTTGAAGGTTGGAAAAAGTCCCCTTTGCTCATTACCTGCATGGTGAAGTGCTTTGATAAAAAAGAGAAGGTGTTACTATTGGAAGAACTTGGTGGGAACTGATGATCTGGATGAGAGATGGGAGTCATCTTATAGTATCCTGATTCCCTCTGTCTTCCTCAAACCCCTGTTATGAAGCATGAAAATATCAACTTCATATGGCAAACTCACTGTCCAAGAGGAGGCCTGATATTTAAAATCCCGATACATTTTCTAGCATTTCCAAATGAAAAGTCTTCCGATTCATTACCACCGAAATCCCCAAATCATCGTCAAAACAACTGCGCTAATAACGGGAGGGCGAGAGTAAAGGAAATTGAAATCGACGTCTCACCCTTCAACGACGTAGACGTACGAATGAACACTATTGGACACACACACACACACATACATACACGCTATAAAGGTCAGACGAAAAGTAACACAAGTGCTCCATATGGTTGGCATCTTTGTCTCAAGAGTCGGTCGGTCGGTTGGTCTCCAGACTCATTGTCTGAGGACAAGAGTGGACAAGAATCGAGTCTTATCCAACCAAGCCCTTGATGGCGCCATCGGTAAAACTGGTCCCGACAGGATGAAGTCGTCGCCAAAGTCGTCGGTTCACGGGATTCAATAACATTCCTTGGCATCTTCGGAAACTCGCATGGAAATCTGGAGAATGAATTGGACGACTGCTTGCAGTAGTTTGAGTGAGAATGGCTTATGAACCTGACAAATCCCTCACATCCTGCCAACCTCAAGATAAAGCGGGCTCTCCAACAACGGGTTGACATGGTGATTTATATCTTAGTGTAGTTACTGTAAATATCGGGGATAATCCATTAGACAACATTGGAAGCAAGTCGCGGACTCGAGGCAACATTATTATTATTGTTCACATTTCCTGTTGTCCAAACACAACCTGATGACAGCCAACTATCCTCAAACTCTCCATGATTGACTACTGGGCTCATAGATATGGCCACACCCTAGACATCATTAGGGATCTTTGTACTACAGATGCACTTCTAGATGCTTACATGGCTTGGACACGATTCTAATAACCCTGGGTCGTTCTTCCATCAAAAAAAATGAAGCTGCTGTCGAGATAGTTCCATCCACAAGAGAGGAGGAACTTGTCTCCAATTGTTCACATCTATGATTTTCGGGTGGGTTCGTTCATAAATCGAGCAGATGTAAATGTCTCGCCAATGTCAATTGATCCTGTCTCGGCGCTGTTTGTTCACGAGTTCTTGATTACTTACGAGTACTAAAACTCCGTTTTCGGAGAGCTCATAGTCACTGCCATAGCAGCAGTTAATCCTGTTCCTACCACAGTTCATTCGTTCCTTCGTTGGGAGACCTCTGATGATTGAGTAAGCAATTTTGCTGCCTCACTTAAAAGGACACGACAAATATCTTCCTGAGGGTGGCGACATTAGAGAAGCACCGGGTACTCGGTACTTACCTAAATCCATCCCAAGAGCGTGGGTGGCTTCTGATCAGCCGTTCTTGTTCTTCCTGGATGGAGGATCGATCCCAAAATAGACCAGGATCGTTGGGGGGGTTCGATCTCTCTGGCTGAGCCAAATGAATGTGTCAGGACATCGTTCCTCCATCTTAAGGACCCCCAAACGAGGCTCAGGCAAGTGGGTCATGCTTCTCCCATTCTTGGGAACTTCCACGAAATTTGGGGTTTCGATGGCGGGGATTGTCATTATTTCGTCATTACATGCCGTTGGTGAATCTTTCTCTTTTCCAGCATTTCCCCTTTTTCCTCATTCTTCGGACCCACGGGCGATATTTCGAAGCCTGGATATCCTCGTTGGTGGATGAAACAATTCCCCAAAGATGGTTGAAGAGCAGTGATTTCGTCACAAGTGGCCCTCTGCTGCTTTATAAGGGTAAGGGTTCCCTACGCTTGTTCCAAATTTGATCCCCCCTTTTCTTTCCAGCTTCGCTTCGTTTTCTCATCTTTTTCTGGAACGATTGAGGGGAGGGAATTGCCGCATTTGACCAATCAACTGACAGATTTTCACTCGACTTTCATGGATCCTGTCTCTCAAATGACAAAGAATGAACCACCGCGAGAACATTTCTTCTATTTCCATCCTTTTATCAATCAGTGGTACTGAAGGTTGCATTTGGAACACGAAATCAGTATCAAGAAAATATGAAAATGACACAAAGTAAGAATTGGTTCCAAGCTGATGCTGTTACTACATAAAGGACGCATGGTACAATCTAACTACCAATGTTTATCCACAACTCAGACGCTCCTTCCCGGAGCCAAAGTAGGTTACCTCGAGAGATTTTCAGAGGAGGGTTTGATACAATCCCTGTTTTCATAAATGTTGAGGTGGGGGTTCGACCATCGCATCCAGGCGAGACACATAGTCGCTAACGAATTATAGTTGCACTCGGTAACCCGCATTGAAGATATTGATCCTGATAGGCGTGTGGGTGTGTGCCTTGTAGAAGTCCTAGGAGGGAGAAGATTCCACGAGGATTGAAAAGAGGGATGCAGACAATGCGATCTTGCGATCGCCTGCGAATTGAATCGATTTCAATCATGTGGGTGGGTCTCTGTCGTTCTCATATTGGAACAGTTTGTCTTGATGGATGCAGAGCTCTGTATGGTATGAGTGGTGCTTGTGTAACTATACAGTACTGCTTTGCATTGGGGATACTTGGCAATTGTACATCCAGATTCTGCCTCTCACTGAACTCTGTTTTTTTCTGGTAGATTATGATACAGTAGTAATGACTATAGCTGTAAAAAAGTTGAATAGCTTTTTTAACACGTTTTCCCACTTTTTAGGGTCAATTCAACTATTTGGGGTCCATTCGACTTTTTCCAGCTTTATTGCCGTTTTCACACATTTCGTCCATTTTTCGCATTTTGTCTACTTTCGTTCGAACGTTCCTGCTTCCTTCAACGCAACAAGAGGAAACAAAACCCAACGAAGCGCAAAAAAATAGCAGACGTCGAGATCACGATGTAATGTTTCAAACCAGGGTGAGCTAGGGCACACTCCATGGATATGGCTAGGGAGTAGTTGTACTGCACTTACGGGTCGAACAAAACGCTTTGTAAAGGCTCTTAACCATGTCTCACTCTCTTTTTCTGATATATTGAAGCCTTCTCTCCAAGACCGCTTGAACCTGATACTATTGATGGAATGCTTCACATAAGCATTAATAACTTCCAAGTAATTTGCTAACATTTTCTTCAGTTTGACCAGATTGACGGGAAGATCGTTCAATTTTGGAAGTTTTAGGAAAGCAATTTCCAAATTAGCTACCTGTTAGGGCCCGTTGTGGTTTGCTTAATGTCCAGAGCTTTTAGATTGGTAATCAGGCTTCTTTTACCTAAAACTGTAGAAATACACCACCGAATGCTTGTTTTCCGCAACTATTTTCCCAAGTATTTCGTTATTTTGCCAAATTTAATTGACTATCTTTTACGGCTCTACTAATGACTAAGTAATGACTCTACAAAGCACAAAAGGTAAGGTGCTCCTCCAATGCTCTGTACTTGAAAAAGAAATATTCTTTTTCTTTGGCCTGATTAGCCTTAATTTGTTTTTTTTTTTTATTTCTCGGAATGTGGAATTCTTTAAGCAGGCTTTCCTGATTTAGCCTCCGTTTAAAATTCAATTTGTCGGATTTTTCCTTCATTGTTTAAAGAGAAAGCCATTGATTTGTAAAAAAAATCCAACACATCTCCCCGAGAAAATGAATACTGTTTTCGGATTCTGCAGCCTGAATTGGTTCTTATAACCAAAGCAATTTAAAAAGCAAAAAAATCAATATCATTCTTCAATTTTCTTCGGTTTCAATAAAAATGGTAAAAATGGTTCGATAAAAAATCAGGACCATTCCTATAGCCGAAATTTTCATAACAGGATTTCACTGTTTAACGTAAATGACTTAAAGTACATGAACACCAATCACTTTCCAAAATCAATTCTATTATTACTTACCTTTGCATTCGCAATTAAATTCAAAACCATCCATCGATCAGTTTTTTAATTTGTTCCAGTTCACAGCAAATTGATTTTTTTAAGTGCTGAGTATTTATTGCAGCCATTGATTAACCATGCAGAATACTGAGCAAAATAATTATACATTTTCCCTAAGCTATATTTATGCAACATGTGATCCACTAACGAATTAGAGTTGGGAGATCTGGTCAGAACTTGAAGGTGGGGCTGGCTGACCTGGAAGTTTTATATTGCAATTACATAATTGCTTTTAATTTTTCATTAAAATTGTAATTCATTACACATATTGAGAAACAGAATAACTGTAGGATTGTATTTGTATTACACATGCCCACTGTTCTCGTTCGTAATCATTAGAAGGCGTTTAGCTTGCTCAGGCCCAATTAGTTGCCCAATACCTGAGCTACTTAAATTTATAAAAAGCTCAAACAATAAGAACAATACCGAATTCGAAGTAAAGGGATTCTTTCTAAATAGGTATTCTGGTTAAAAGTAATTGAATTTTATTTGAATGACACTCAATTACAATCTGAAAGCAATTATGATTGTAGTTCATTACATTTCAAATTGATTGCATCTGAAACGAATGTATTTGTAACTATAATCGACAAAATTTTGACTGTAATTGACATGGGCCTTGTTCAGATATTTCTGAGGCTCTAAGTGTAAAGCTCCTAAAAGATCAGCGCCTACGTATTGTATAGGAACATTACAAGATGGCAATGAAAATTACGATGTGCTTTGACCATTTACAAGATTGTGAAAGTCTTTACTCACAATCAACATTCAATTCTTCAGAGCATATGTGAAAAAATGTTTCAGCTTTATTCCGTTAGAGGGAGTTGCTCTCCGAAAAAAGAATTGAAGAGTGAACAATTTCAGTAGACATTGCCATCTATGGTAATTCAATTGATTCACAAACTGAAAGGATGATCCGCCACTGGCGGATGAGAAATCATTAAAGGCCATTTTTGACCAGTTGGCAGAAAATGGTGGCAGAAAATGGTGGCAGAAAATGGCAGAAATTCTTTCAAAGTCCNTGGATTTTTGCCAACGAGAATATAATTTGGATGGGAAATTATTAAAAGCCATTTGTGACCACCTGGCAGAAAGTGGCAGAAATTCATTCAAAGTCGAATTTTGCCATCGCTGTCCGCCAGTCATGTTGCCAGTTAAGGAAATTAAAGAAAAATTGCAGTGCGGCACCCTGATTTTGGGCATTTCGAGCCTGGAGAGAATAATTTTGACAAACATTATTGCGCAACTCACTTGATTGTCTCGAAAATTGAAAATTCCGTTGGATCAAGGTATGGGTTTGCTGAGATGTTTGTTAAGTTTTTCCCTCCACAAAATCCACAAAATTTTGCACTGCATTTACCTTGCATTTTCTTTACTTCATTTGATTGAGGAATATGAGTCCTGCAGACGGACAATGAGGAAAAATCTTTAAAGGTTAGGTGATTCCATTTTTTACTTACCGCGGGGAGGTAAAATAGTGTCACAGGGCCGTTCGGGAACTGTTAGGCATTTGGACTATGCTGAGCCGTTACATGTATTTTTCCCTATTTTAGTACAAGCATGGCCTCAATCATGAATGTCAGAGTTTTTAATCAAAAATAAACTCTTTGGCAGACGTTTCGTTCAAAAAATATCAATTACTCACTCATGAGCCAAATATCTGCCTTTTATTTTTTGTCGTTAAATCTACTGGCCGGCTCCTTTGTGGCCAGCGAGGGCAAAACTTTATAAGGAATTTCGGCCACTTTCTGCCACCATTTTCTGCCAAGTGGTCAAAAGTGGCTTTTAGTGATTTCATCTTGATTGGTGATCTGAGAGTGAACAAACTTGGTTTATCATGCCTTGAATTCTTCCATGTCACGATATTTTCATGGAAATCAAGGATTGACATTTCTTTACACACATTCACAGACAGGCAGATAGACACTCACTCACAAATAATTGTGCTCAAAACCCCATGTCATTTATATCAACTTCTTAATGGTGGTCAGTGCTGCCAGATGAAATGGATCGATTATCACCCAAATTTTGCCAAAAATTACCAATTTTATCACCAAATTTTGGGGGCTTCAACGAAAAATAACCAAATATTAAAATGTAAACACCACATGAGCTTTGTTGTTATTTATAGGGCCGGCAAAAATTTGCAGACATATATGGTCTTTATTGACAACAAATTTGCAAAAAAAATGACGGGATTTGCACAAAAATTTGCAAATAAACTTTCCAAAACATAGGCACCAACACGTTCTGGAGGTTGTAAGGGCTGCTTTTGACTTCCCTATCATGTAACACGTAGATGAAAACGAAAATTATATCATGATATCTTCCAGCATTGGGATTTGAACCTGCTATCCCTTGCGAGCAGATTTTGCCTTGTCCATGATACCCTCCTAGAATGATCCGTATTTTGTACATCTTAATATCTTGTGAAAAAGATAAATATCAGTTCATTAAATAAGACACAATAATGCCAGAGGGTAGAAATGTATTGCAAAACAATTTTGTTATGAAAAGTAAGTTTTTAAGATACAAAAAAGTAATGGTAAGTCAATTTCTCCAAAACTAACCATTCACATCATGACCATTTACCCCAAAAATCATGAGAACACGTCAAGATATGCCTGATTTTTAAAGGAGGAAGTTCATTACCCAAACAAAACTAGGATTTGAAACAGAGTATTTTAAAAAATTGCAAAGATAAAGGAGCTGTTTCAGATTGATGGAAAACATCAGTAGGTGTTTTGTAAAATATTTGCGATCTATTTCATACCTGTGTGTACTTTTTTCAAAAATATTTTCTATTTTAGCCAACCATAGCCAACCAAAGTTGGATTTTTCGGATTTTTCAAAATCACCAGATTTCGAGATACTTTTTGCTGTAAATCACCAATCACCAGGTGCAAAATTTTGTCCCAAAATTACTTGTGAAATCACCAGTTTGGTAATGAATCACCACATCATGTAGCACTGATGGTGGTTCACCTCTTACTTAGTTTTGATTGAATCCTTATCAAGCGCCCTGGGTTGCTTGCAAAAATAAAGCAAAAAAAAAACAACCGTGTAGTCCTCCAAAATCATGGAAAATTTGATGAGCATATCCAGTTGAACGTGGGTAAAGTTTTTCAAATGTGCAGTTGGATATCTTGTACCTTATTGGTTCTATCAGTCTGGCATACTTCAACCCCGAGCTCACTACACACGTCATTGTGGACGCGCACATCCATGGCCTTTGCGCTATTCTGGCACAAGGCAAAGGACTAGTTACGGGCCAAGCCATAGCCGTAGTATCCCGAGCAACGTCAAATACAGAGAAGCAGTACCCCCAACTCAACCTGGAAGCAATTGCAATAGACTTCGATCTGAGGAGATTCCATCAACACCTCATAGGGAACCCCAGGGTCAGGGTTCACTCAGACCACAAACCCCTCATTGCCATCTTCCAAAACTCCAGACAAGGATCGGTCAGAATCAAGCGCATCAAACTAAGGCATCTGGACATCCCATACAGTATCCATCACCTCAAAGGAACAACCAACCCGACCGACTTCTGCTCTAGAAGCCCAGTTCCATGGACGAAGCTCCCACGCAATATCAGAAACGAGACGGAAGAAGCGGAGCGTTTATTGTACCACATCCAAAACGGCGGCATCACGTCAACCATAGGACCCAAGAACATTGCATCCTCTGCCAAGTCCTGTTCAGAGATATCCGCACTCGCCAAATATGTCCAAAACGGGAAAATGGACCCACTACCCGCAATCACTCGTAGATATCGCCACGTCCTGAACGAACTTTCGGTGGCAAAAAGAGGAGCCGTGTTCCGGGGTTCCCAAATAGTACTGCCTCTTGATTTACGCCAGAGGACCCTGGAGTTGGCCCATGGAGCCGCGCATCTGCGTATATCCGCCACAAAACGCCGAATGCGGGCTGTGTTTTGGTTTCCTGGAATGGACAAGCAAATTGAACAATTCATCAGCTCTTGTCCCAAGTGTCAAAACTATACGTACCGGCTGCCTCAGGTAACACGGCCCTCAAACGTGACCCACCGCCATCGCCATGGCACTCTGTGTCAGCCGACCATTTTGGCCCCATTCCAGATGGTAGACACATCCTCGTAACAACATGCGATCTGACGCGATTCGTGGCAGCAGTGATGGTACGGTCACCCTCCACTGAACACACCATTGGAGCACTGAGATCCATCTTCACTAAATATGGCACACCTAAAAAACTACGGACAAACAACGTCACGGCCTTCTCCAGCCACTTCTTTGGCCAATATGTTTGAGGGAACGGCATGGCGCATTCATTTTCGCCCCCGCACCACCCACAGAGCAATCCGGCGGAGTGCGCTATAAAGCTAGTTGGAAAGGCCATCAAGTTATCGGACCAGACACCCGCCGGCATGGAGCATGCTCTAGCCACAGCCATCGCAGACTACCGGGATACTCCTCATGTGGCCTCCGGAGTGGCACCATCCACATCCATGAAGTTCAAGGGGGGCAACCCGCAGCTATCTCATCTACGACAAAAAGAGCACAACCACCGGCAAACACGCGCTACAAAGTCAAATTATCGGAAACCTCACCTGTTCCACCGGGACGATCCGGTATGGGTGGTAAACAAAACCCGACGAAGCACATTCATCCCAGTTTACATGCCCGACCACTTCATTGTACTAGAAAGGCTCCACGGACATACTTATTGAGTCCACTGTCCGGAAACAAATCAGGTCTGCATTCGACACGCCGACCATCATCCAAACCAGTGAGGCACCCTTGGGACCTGGTACTGACCCAACACCAATCGTCATCTCCACTTCCACCAGAAGAGCCAGGATGGCATCCCTCAATCACAACTTGCAGCGAGAGCACCATCCCCGCCCACAACTCCAGACAGCCCCACTTCCATATCAAAGCTCGGTCGCACCAAATGCACCGGACGGCGATTCAGACAACCCGGGTCAGACAACCGTGCCTCCTGACGGGACCTCGCATGCCCTTGGGGCCCCTGTGACCCGGATGTTGAGTACGAGGCAGTGATCATTTCAGTGACATATCCGATCCATCATTTGCTTGTAGTGGGTAAGTTTTCCAATTTTATCTTGTTATCAGCAATGAATTGATTCAAAGTCTTAGGGAGAGCGTATATGGGAAGTGGTTGGTACCAATTCAACTGCGCTAATGGTAAGTTAAAACGAATAATGCCCCCTCTCATTTTCTTAAATTCATGCGAGTCTATCATTTGTGGAACGTAACCACGATAGCAATTGTAGATGAATTTAAGATGGTTTGCTTTTACTAAATCTTTTACTTTTAATATCATCCAATTTTTAAAAATTTGATTGGTGTGAGAGCACGACTTTGCTCCTACCATCCATCTCATAACCCTTTTTTGAAGGACGCCTAGACTTTTGATGGCCGAACTTTCTTCAAAGAATTCAATACCATACTCTAGCCGACTTTTGACTAGGGCGTTGTACAAAGTATATATGAGTTTTGTTGTTATTGCTTGCTTCACCATAAAAAGAGTGAACATGGTTTTTCTGACGGAGTTGCTGACTAGACGAATGTGCTCCTTCCAGTTTAAGTGGTCGTCAATGTTAATGCCTAAAAATCGAATCGTCTTGGTGCTAAAGTGGAATCCAATTTGTTGGATATTGTGTCCGTTTAACGTCAAATTAAAGTCAAAAGTATGAAATGCATTTCGAGGACTAAATACAATGAGATTTGTCTTCTTAACATTCAGCACTAGTTATTTAGCAAATAATTTTAAATGAGCAAATGATAATAATAAGCAGGGCATAATGAACGAAATTACAGTAAATCATTCCATTTTTCGAAAATGGAACTGTATTTTCGTTACATTTTAAAATTGTGTAACTCTTTACTCGTTCCTTTTCAGCTCCCAGAATGGTCTATAATTTGATTTGATTATTTGCTTATCTCGTGAGAGCTGAAAAAACTTAAGGCTCAACAGAAATTGCCATTTTTTGCTATTTCCATCTTGCATATTATGAACAATGAAAGGGTTAAAATTGTGCTTGCTCATAACTACTCGGAGGGTGTTCTTGGTTTTAAATCTCGTTGCATTTGCTACTTTAGTGTTGACATCTTCTCATCATCTGATTCAGTGCAGTTTTCAAGCAAGGAAAATCTTTCTTTGACTTGAGTATGATGCATCAAATTTCCAAAGTCTCCTCATTTCCGATATTCATAAAAAATCATAAAGATTTGAATATTACAACCCTATGCCTTGAGTAATGGAAATGAGGAGACTTTGGAAATTTGATGCATCATACTCAAGTCAATGAAAACTTTTCCTTGCTTGACAACTGCAGTTGGCTCAAAAAGACAAAGTACAAGGTACAAGAATCACAGGATAAGACAAAAACAGGTGGTAAAATGTCACAAAACTCTTAATTTCAAATTTTTCTTTGGCATTGGATTCTTCTTCATTTTATGCGTAAATTTCCTGAGCATTAATTTAAGGCTGCCAGTAACCCTTTCCGATCATAAGAACAAAAAGAGCAGAGCAACGAACAAAGAATTTCGAAATTAAGAGGCTGCATGAAATTTCTTTCCTGTTTCCTGTTCGAAATACGGATCTCAACTGCTCAAGTCTTACCAAAGGTGGCCAAAAGAGAATTGATTGAACCATGTCCTGAACTGGATATTCCATCTGTTGCACTTCCAAATTGCTCCTTCAAAAAATATCAAGTCAGTAATCAGATCTCAAAGAGTGCAGACGTGCGAAATCAAGCTCTCCATTTAAAACTGAGACATCCTGAGCCAAGACTCATCAAAATGAAAAAAGCAACTCGGAGTAGCAAGAAATCGCCTACTAAGTTTACGACTCAGTTTTTAGTTGGTCATTTTCGATAGAGGCCTTAATATTACCCGGAACTACGTCCAACTTTTCTTGGAGACTACCCACAATTACTGGAATCGAAGTACTCTTAAGCCTTTTTGCTAGTTTGCAATTCTTTTTGAACAAAATCTTCCTATATTTTGGAATGTTTTCTGTGTATCACCTTTCAGAACACATTCAGATATTTCTAGATTCGAGTAAACTTCTTCAAAAACTGAAACTACTTTGTCAATGATTGCATCAATGATGATTCCTGTTTGAGAATTGAATGCAGCCTTTCTACAATCAACGGCCTATGTTCATCTTCGAACTTGAACTTCGCTAAACTTTTTTGGTCGGTTTTACTCTAGAGCACGCCAGCTTTTGAGTTGTAGTCGAACCTATCTCAAGAACATGATGATCTGACAGATTATTACAGATTTCTTAACTTAAACTCACAAATGAAGAAAAGCCAATAAAAAACTAAGACGATTTAGAAATCGCCACTTGACAATTTCAATTTTTACTATAACATGGTCACAATTTTCAAGAGATCAAGCACATAAAAAAAAAAATCAAAGATACCCATGAAACCCAGACAAAAAATAGCACAAAATTGGTAATTACTTCTATACAGCATGGTCAAAGCATGATTAGGGTAATCGGTAAAAGATACCTGTGTAGAGTGTCATACTATGCAAAATACAACTGATTTCTATGTTTTCGCAAGAAACAAGTTTAAAAACTCTAAAAAAAGCCCACTCTGATATTCAGAAGCAGACCAACAACTATCGTGTCGTATATGGCATGGAAACATTTAAAGATGTTTGAAAATGGGCGAGAAAACATATTTATTTCTTCAACAATCGTTATCCGGGCCTCAACCCTAAATTTCTTGGACTATTATGTAGAACAATCAAGGAGGTAGACGCTATTTTTATGCTCAGTCTCAATTGAAGGCAATCAGAAATTACAAGTCGTCGTTCCAACTTGGCTCAAAGCCGATATGACGGCGTTGACACGTCGTAGGGCTTCTTGAGCGGCAGGATCTACCTCAATTTCGCCGTCCACGGCTCCAGCTACTCTGACGGCGGTACAAACGGTCGTAAAACGAGACCGCAACGTGTTCAGATCTCGATCCGTGTTGGCCGCTTGGACACCCGTGATGATGGCTGCCCCACCCAAAATGATGAGTGCCCCAAACTGGATGACCGCAGCTCCGGGCTGAAATAAGGAAAATAGATAAATAGTGAATAGGACAAGGTGGAAAGAAATGTGAGCGGCGTTTATCGTGATCAAAATGGGTTCATAAAAAAAAGGTACGTATGAGAACGAAAGCGTCTTTGTAGGTGTGGCTTAAAGCTTGGTAGTAAATACAGTAAAGAATGAATAAGATGGACCTGTTACAGATCTTACCACCTTTGTTCAAGCAACTTAACTCAATTTGTACCGAATTTTGTCATGAGTTTGCACACCTCATTGGTCTTGTTTTAGATGTTGGATTGAGCCGAAATTTCACCTGCCTTGAGATGTGACATAGATTACAAGCATTTTGACAGGGGAGTGTCTTGGTTTAGTTGAAATTCTAATTGCTTATTTTCGCCTAAATTTTTTTGTGTCCAATGGGGATATGCTCAAAGACAAACTTACACTGGAGAGTAATGCTTGAATGCCTTGTCGATCGATTCCATTGGCCAATGGGTAAACTTGATTTGGGGTGTTATGATCTAAAGAGACGGTAAGATTTGTTCACAGTTATGTGAAGGTAGGCTATCTCTAAAATATCAATATGGACTTACAATAATCGGGATACTGATGTGCTTGAGACCCAATAGAATAGTGATGAACTTGTTCATTAGAATGCTCTGGCGCATTTTGACTCGACACCAAACACGAAAGAAAATGGTCCGAGACAATAAAATAGGCTAAAACCAAGGCCCTCTTCCAGAAAGTCGACATGACGAGAGGGAAGTTGGTGTACGAATGAACAAGGAAAATTTGGTCGTGAAAGAAAATTCTTCTCTAAACCATTGCCTAGAGGGATGATCACTCGTAGATTTTTCATGTCGATCTTTCTTCCTTTTCTTGTGAACCCCAAAGACATCCTGAACCTATAGGGCTAGTCAAGTAAAGGCGTTCATGGACAACTGACGTTATTCCATGGAGTAAAATCAAAAACAACATGCCCAGCCAAACCGCACTGTCCATGCATTGGATTTTGACATTTTTTCCATTTTACATGCTTGTCTAGGCAATTAGCATCGTAGTATTGAGCCAATTTGATAGTGCGTTCATTGATTGACACCAAACATGCTAATTCAGTAGGGTTTTGTGACACAACTCGCTCAAAATCACTCGATTATTGAAAATTCAATGGGCGAATGATGCAAGTTGACTGTGATGTTTGTCTTAGGGTAAACGTTATTCTCCACCGATTAGTTGGCGGTGCTACTTTTTTATGCTTAACCTAAACTTATCAAACCTAACCTAACCTAACCCAACTTAACTTAACACGATATTAATAGCCCTTAAAGTCTCTATCTAAACCTTTCTAACAGTTTGTCACAAATTTAAAAATGAGCACCGCCAGCTAATCGGGGGAGAATAACGTTTATCTTGTCTTAGTTCTCTCTCCCCAAAATGTCCAAAATCAGGGTGCCGGACCACATTTTTCCTTGAATTTCCTTTTCTTAACATCCCCTATACCTTGCAACGTGATAGTGCTCGACCGATTCTTGAGGGGTATCATGATAGGGGGTCGTGTTAAGAATCAATGATGGCAAAAAAAAAAGAAATTGGCATTAATTTAAACAAAAGCCTCGTGGGCGCGCCATTATGTATTAAATCAAAAGCTAATCAGAAACTTGTACAATTACATCAAATATTGCGTGTAGGCCAACAATGTAAATATAGTTTCAATTTCATTTTGATCATCAATTTGCAAGTCGAAAAAAAAAGACATTTTCTCCCACATTGTCACTATTTTGGTAAAAAGAATCTCTTGTGCCTCGGTCCAAGTCTAGATTTCGTCGATTCACCTTCCTACTGCCTTTTGCTTAGCTGGCTCTGTTTAAAGCGCATACCTGTCCTCTGGCTCAAATAATATGAATTACCGAGGGCATTGCATATGCCTATGAGCACCATCTGGTCTAAAACGTACGGTTGACTGCAATTCAAACAGTCGTTCGTGGTGCCCTGGGCCTGGGGCTTCCATCCTCGACTCTCAAGTCCTTGATGAATTGATCAACTGCCTTGCCAAATAATGATATAATGATACATGGTCTTGAGTTCGTCTCTTCTTGTAATATGCAAACCCCAAAAACATGTGGATTAATGTTTTATAGAGAATATGGATAAAAGTGTAGATGAAAATGGCAAAAAGGTTATGATATCATGAAAGGATACCAAATAATGCAAAATATGGAGGCTTGGAGTGAAAACCGTTATCTTTGGCCTCGGACAAAATATGTAGTTTCCACGCTTTGAATAAAAAGTAGCTCCTGTTTATCTTTT
>NC_081440.1:2260082-2261589 GCF_007210705.1 Tigriopus californicus | reverse complement strand
CGAGTTCCAGTTGTGTGGGGTCCTCGCCCTTCTTGTGGAGGTGAAGAGTGTTCGTTGCCTTTGATCTGTGGCGTGTAACCGTACCCTTATATGCCCGGCGGGACCGGATCAGTTGGTCGATATCCTCACGAGGGTCTGACATCTCGTCGAACGGCATGGGGAACACAAATAGATGGAGGCGATAACGGTGATGGATGGATGATTTGAAAATAAACGGATGTTCAATGCAGTCGTGGAAGGAAGGAGACGAAACCACCAAACAGACTCTCCTAATCTCACAGATCTGGGGATGATATTTGAGTGATGGTTGTTCTTACGACCACTGCGCCATGGTAGCTTTTGTTGAGAATAATATTAACGAGATCCGTTCGAAGTAACACATACTTTATTCAAATCTTTTTGGACCACCTTCTCCTCTAGGAACCGGTTTCCCAATTCCCCTATTAAAACCAGAACCTTCTGGAAGTGATTTGCTCTATCCAATCATTAAAGCATAAATATGGAAAGGGTACAGAGATTAACATTATACCAGCAAATCTTGTAGATCACCGTTAACTAATAGCCATATGCTCGACAAATTTGAGCCAGACTTCAATAAATCAATCACGTCAAAATAACTTCTTATGGTTTTTTTAAGGAAGAAGACTGTTGATATGGATATGCCCATTTCTCTCAATACCTGATAAGCTGTTTTGACCACCGTGGTGAGACGGGTGAGACGAGAGGAGACGACCGTGTCCAAGAATCCAGCTCAACTCTTTGAGCAGGTGGCCCCTTGGACTACACTCCGTCCAAACCAAGTTGATATACCGAAACTATATTTGGCTAATGCAAGTTAATCCATGAAGACATGTAGTGATGTTGGAATTTATTTGCCAATAAATTTGCATTTTGGGCTCCATTCTTGCCATATTTGGGGTTTGAGTATTTATTTGTTCTGCCTGAATCTATAACCATTTTTATCTCTCTTCGGGTGGCTCGAGGCACAGAACCCGGGATATATATTAATTTCACACTTCCACTTTTGGCGGATCATGAAGAAAATTGTCAAATTACTCAAACTTCTAAAACAATTTAACTTTTTTGCCACAATCAGTGCAGTTGTCTCAAGATGGAAGGAATATGTAGTATGGGTCCCTTTGCACAAACAGACGTTAGTTTTGTTATGGTATCCTAATAAAACCGGAGATTATGTGGTCCCAAAAGCTACTTAATGATTCCTGTCTGAATTTGGTCGTTGATTTTTGGGGTACTGCCAACTAGTGGTTAGTTTCTAGAATGTGATCCTGCAGTTCTTTCTTCTCAAGGTTAATTGGGATACCCATTGTCGGATAGCAGGCAGAGCGAGAGAGCTGCCATCTGACTTTGTAACAAACAAACAAAACAAACTAAGACTCGGATAAAGAATGTGTTTTTCACACTTTGAATGAAAATTCGCCCCTGTTTTCTTAAATCATATATTTTTAATCCGCTGAGACGAAAAGGCGACCATTGCTTATATTGCACC
>NC_081440.1:2237038-2259082 GCF_007210705.1 Tigriopus californicus | reverse complement strand
TGACCGTAGAGGCTTAATGTGCGTTTTGAGAGCAAGGACTAGTTCGGTCTGCCAACTCATTTTCGTTGTTAGACCAAATATCATATAAAGATTGAATGGTAATAAATAGACGAATTATAAACCTTTCATTTTAATAGTACTGGGGATTACATTCCCTGTAGCGGTTAGAAAAGCCCGTGAAAAACTAAACCCAAAAGAAAAAAAATCCATTTCACCCAAAAAAGCCGGCGTGCATTGCTTGGCTTGGTGTTCAAGATCAATCAACTCTTTGAGCAGGTGGCTCCTTGGACTACACTCCGTCCAAACCAAGTTGATATACCAAAACTATATTTGGCTAATGCAAGTTAATCCATGAAGACATGTAGTGATGTTAGAATTTATTTGCCAATAAATTTGCAATTTAGGCTCCATTCTTTATTTGTTCTGCCTGAATCTATAACCATTTTTATCCCTCTTCGGGTGGCTCGAGGCACAGAACCCGGGATATATATTAATTTCACAATTCCACTTTTTGCGGATCATGAAGAAAATGTCAAATTACTCAAACTTGTAAAACAATTTAACTTTTTTTGCCACAATCAGTGCAGTTGTCTCAAAATGGAAGGAATAAGTGGTATAGGTCCCTTTGCACAAACAGACGTTAGTTTTGTTATGGTATCTTAATAAAACCGGAGATTACGTGGTCCCAAAAGCTACTTGATGATTGCTGGTCGTTGATCTTTGTGGTACTGCCAACTAGTGGTTAGTTTCTAGAATGTGATCCTGCAGCTCTTTCTTCTCAAGGTTAATTGGGATACCCATTGTCAGATGTCAGATAGCAGGACGAGCGAGAGAGCTGCCATCTGACTTCGTAACAAACAAACAAAACAAACTAAGACTCGGATAAAGAATGTGTTTTTTATAGTGATGGGATCAAACAAATTGTCAAAATCAGGATCGCCAGAAAGCTAGCAAAGTCAAAGCACGGACCGTTTCTAGCGTATCGTAGAATATTAGGCTTTACCAAAAAGGTGACCCTGGTTTGATGGAAGAAAAATCAGGGTTACTTTTTGTGATTAACTAACGGGTTTTCGATTTTCCGCTAGTAATGCCGTATGCATGCCATTGAAAATGTAAATTGGTAGCCCTAGTTTCAACCTCCGGTGATTTTTTGTTTGATCCCCATCAGTGGTTTTTTACACTTTGAATGAAAATTCGCCCCTGTTTTCTTAAAACATATATTTTTAATCCGCAGAGACAAAAAGGCGACCATTGCTTTTATAGCACCAAAAATAAAACGATTCTCCCTCTGAGCCGAACTTGACCTTGACAACGGTGTATAAGGTTGACGTGGTTCTTGCTGTTGCTGTCACTGTTGATGCTGATTTGGTTCTTGGGTTGGTCCTTTTCCAACACGCAACCATTGTCAGTAATGCAGGCCTTTGCTCTGGTCTGGCCCTGAACCTGAGGCAGGTGGCACTTTGGACCAGAATGCTTGTTGATTAGGTGTTTCATTGGCACCTTGGAGGTGTGGTAACGGGATACAATCCGGAAAACTATGTGCTTGAAAGCCTTGCAAAACTTTTCGCGTTTCACATCAATTTTATGGTATGAATGGTGCGTGTGTAATTAAACAGTGCTGCTTTACATTGGAGATACTTAGCAAGTTTTTGACCACAATTCCTGATTTTCGTGGTTTCCTAATTTCAAGGGTTTGTCTCGTCATGAACTACTGTGAATTAGTAAGCAAGTCCGCAAAAAAGAAAAATCTGCAATAAAATCAAAATTGTATAATTCTAAGATGCCCTTGAAACCCATNGGTGTGGTAACGGGATACAATCCGGAAAAACTATGTGCTTGAGAGCCTTGCAAAACTTTTCGCGTTTCACATCAATTTTATGGTATGAATGGTGCGTGTGTAATTAAACAATGCTGCTTTACATTGGAGATACTTAGCAAGTTTTTGACCACAATTCCTGATTTTCGTGGTTTTTCTAATTTAAGAGTTTGTCTTGTCATGAGCTACTGGGAATTAGTAAGCAAGTCCGTAAGTAACAAAAATCTGCACTTTTTCTCTAAACTAAAAACAAACTATTGGAAAAAGCATATTTCATAACAACTGGGTTTGTTATCCGGTTATGGGAACCTCTCCAAAAATCGCTGAAAATATGGTTATGAACGGATTGGTTTTTTAACCGAACTCTGCCTTCTTGGTGGATTAGGTTCCAGTAGAAATGAACCAAAAGAAAATTCAATATCTCAAATTTTCCCTTCATTGTTTGAAGAGAAGGACAGAGTTGTAAAAAATATCCAATATATTTTCCCCATAAAGGTTTCAATATCCAGATTCTGCAACTTGAGTTGGTTGTTAACAAAATGATTTAGGAGGCAAAAAATCGGTTTATGAAAAATGGTACTTTTATCGTTATTTTTCCTGCAACCGAAGTTTTTTTTAATGATATTTCGTTGCATTAAATAAATCACCAAAAGTACATCAAAACGAATCACTTCGTGGATTTGTGTAACTCCTGAATTAGAATTAGGAGATCTGGTCAGCCCTTGAAGGTGTTGGAATGAATATTACAGGTGAGAATATATTTTTTCTTAAAATTGAGTTATTTATACGGTAAAGGAAATTAATGGTCAGATGCGTTTCAATAATTAGCCAGAATATGAACGCTCAGTCATTTAAAGCATTTGTTTATTGGTGCTACAACTTTATTCCGTTAGAGGACGTTACTCTCTGAAAAACGGATCGAAGGGCAAACCATTTCAACAGACATTGCCATCTGTGGTAATACAATTGATTTAAAGTCTTAAAGGAGAATTCGCCAACATTTATTTTGTGAAATTCATAGTTACCTCACCCTAACAGCGCTGTCTTATAACCACGCGCTGAAAATGTAACTTAGAAATCATGATAGGATCTATTTAGCCGCTTCTAAATCATATCGGACTTAATGGCCAATTTTTTATCATTTTCAGCTCCAAAATACCGCCAGTTATATTTTAACTAAAAGCACACTAAAATTGTGATTTTTAAAAATAATTTAAGGTCCCCAACTGGCTTCTTAAGACTTCTTTGACCTCTTTTTATGATAAAGAAAATCGATATTAAATCTTTGGGAAATTAGATTAACATATAACCGGGCATTTTGGTGCAAAAACCGATGAAATTGAACCGCTAAATCCCATGTAACTAAGTAAAGGTGAGATAGATATCATAATTTGTAATCAAGAGCCAACTATGGGTTCTCCTAATTTACATTGAGTAGGTTTTTGAAAATTTTAGTTTTTTATGCTTTTAGGTATGTAAGTTTTTATGTTGGCTAGAATTCCATAAAGCAATAAAATCAAAATTGTATAATTCTAAGATGCCCTTGAAACCCATACAAAAAATAGAGCACAAAATTGGTAATTATTTCAATTCACCAAGGTAAAAGCATGATTAGGGTAATCGGTAAAAGATACCTGTGTAGAGTGTCATACTATGCAAAATACAACTGATTTCTATGTTTTTGCTAGAAACAAGTTTAAAAACTCTGAAAAAAGCCCACTCTGACATTGGGAAGTAGACCAACAACTATCGTGTCGTATATGGGTTGGAAAACATTTACACATGTTTAAAAGTGGGCGAGAAAACATATCTATTTCTTCAACAATCGTTATCCGTACCTCAACCCTAAATTTCTTGGACTATTATGTAGAACAATCAAGGAGGTAGACGCAATTTTTATGCTCAGTCTCAATTGAAGGCAATCAGAAATTACAAGTCGTCGTTCCAGCTTGTCTCAAAGCCGATATGACGGCGTTGACACGTTGTAGGGCTTCTTGAGCCGCAGGATCTACAACAGGAGCGGCAGGATCTTCAACAACATCGCCCCCGTCCAAGGCTCCAGCTACTCTGACGGCGTTACAAACGGTCGTAAAACGAGACCGCAACGTGTTCAGATCTCGATCCGTGTTGGCCGCTTGGACACCCGTGATGATGGCTGCCCCACCCAAAATGATGAGTGCCCCAAACTGGATGACCTCGGCTCCGGGCTGTAATAAGGGAAAAAAATAAATAGTGAGTAAGACAAGGTGGAGGGAGATATGAGTGGTGTCAAAAGGGGTTGCTTTCAAAATGAAATTTTTATTAAAACATAAACGTGGGCCAGTTTTCTTTTTGTAGGTTGGACTCAAAAGCTTGGCACTAAACAAAGTACTTAATCATTGTGCCAAGTCTAAACACATACTTATCAGGCACTGGACTCAATTTATTTCCCACTAAATATATCTTGATGCTCAACAACTTCTAACTCTTGATGTAGATGTTAGATTGAGCTGAAATTTCACCTGCCTTGAGATGTGACATAGATTACAAGCATTTTGACAGGGGAGTGTCTTGGTTTAGTTGAAATTCTAATTGCTTATTTTCGCCTAATTTTTTTTGTGTCCAATGGGGATATGCTCAAAGACAAACTTACACTGGAGAGTAATGCTTGAATGCCTTGTCGATCGATTCCATTGGTCAATGGGTAAACTTGATTTGGGGTGTTATGGTCTAAAGAGAGGGGAAGATTTGTTCACAGTTATTTGTAGGTAGGCTATCTCTAAAATATCAATATGGACTTACAATAATCGGGATACTGATGTGCTTGAGACCCAGTATAATAGTGATGAACTTGTTCATTAGAATGCTCTGGCGCATATTGACTCGACACCAAACACGAAAGAAAATGGTCCGAGACAATAAAATAGGCTAAAACCAAGGCCCTCCTCCAGAAAGTCGTCATTACGAGACGGAAATTGGTGTACAAATGAGCAAGGGGGAAACTGATCTTAAAAGAAAACCTCTATTCTGACTCAACGCTTCGAGGGACATGTATGCCTAGATTATTTTTCACGCCGATCTTTCGTCTTCTTCTTGTGAGCACTAACGACATCCTGAACCTTTACCTCGCCACGTGTTAGTGATCGACCGAATCTTGAGGGGAATCATGATCATGGGTAGTGTTGAAAGTCAATGATGGCAAAAAGTAAGAAATTGGTACTTTTTCTGCCAAAAAGCGTTATTACTGTGTGGCCGTGCCCTTGCATAATAAAATAAATGCCAATTGGAAGCATGTATGATTTATATTAAGTATTGCGCGAAGGCCAAAAGAGCAGCAATGATAATTTCAGTTTTATCTTGAATCAAAATTGATTGCCCATCAAGTCGAAAAAGGAAATTTTCTCCCGTATTGCTACTTTTAATTGAATAAATACCTCTCGTACCTTGGGCTATCTCTAACTTTCACGTCAAGCCATCTGCCTCCCGACTTTTGCTAAGCTGGCACTTTTTCATTCACATACCTGTCCTCCTTTACTGGGTTTCATTACATCAAGTAACGAGAGCAAATTCAAAGTGGTTTTTATGTTTAGCACTGCCCATTTCACTCTGGCCGTCTTCCCTTCTGTGCCCCATCTGGTCCAAAGTGTACGGGTGTCTGCAATTCGAACTGTCTAGAGCCTGGGGCTTCCATTCTCGACTCCCAGGTCCTTGGCGAAATGACCGACCAACTTGCAAGTAATGATGCCATGATGTTGGGCTCGTATCTTTTCTTGTGCTAACATACTCTAGAATGAACCTGTAAAAGAATCTGCATCACTGTTGTATGTTTCACTTGGACAAAAGTAGATAGAAATGGGCAAATTTTTTTTGAAAAGGTGATGATTTGAGAAAAGGTTAGTTGAAAACGGATTAAAAGGACAAGCATAACTTAAACAAAACAACGCCGTAGAACATTGGAAAATTTATCAAAGAGAAATTACTGAATGATAATCATTGGCCTCAGGTACAATGTCGATGTAAACAGTGGTAAAGAGCTAGAAATATAGCAATTTTATAGTCTGAAGCAATCTAGCATGGACAAAAAGCTTTATTTGTTCACAACTTTGCAGGAACTAAATCAAGATTTCAATTATGGAATAACACCGTGAGATTGTATTGAAGGAACAAAAAGTTCATTCAGCAAGACCACTGTTGACGCCAAAAACCTGTTCCAAATGGCTGCGAAACTAAAAAGCAACGGCACGGCGGACTTCATCTGGAGTAAATGGGGCTCAAGCTGTCCAAATATGGGACCGGAGTGACTCCATGTTTTGAAAAAGTTTCGTACAGGCCAGTCCCTCAACACGCCACCATAACTAGTCATCCAGGTGGTTCGGAGTGGGTAATGACAGAGGCGAGAAGTCTTTGGGGCAGAGCTCGAAGAAATTGGTCTCAAGGAGCCATGGTGCTATACTGGCCATATGAGCCGGGGCATCATATTGTCGGTTATTATTCCTGGTGCCAATGTGACACTTTACTTTTCAAACGGTTCCGGGATTAAATCAAACATCGCTGAAAATTACGACAAAAACCATTACCTTGTCTGGATTTTTTGGTTCTTTGAACGGTTATGACTTCCCAAAGGACATCACAGATTGGCCTGGATGAAAAAAAGCGGTCATTTTGGCAACTGGAGATAGCATCGACGTTCAGCAACTTCTCACCGCTAAACACCGTAACAATGGATGGGGGAGGTTTAATGGAGGATTCAAAAATGTAAGATTGCGCTCCATTTTAGTGATGACATCAAACATCGTCTCACCACAGCTCTGAAGCGCTTTATGGTACCATCTAATTTTTAGCCCCTTTTGTTTTAGGTCTCATATTGAAATCTCAAGCAAGGACAGCAACAATACGACGGAAGTTCCTAGAAATAAGGCTGGGACTACTTGAGTGACATCCAATGTCCTCTTGATGCGTTCCATCTTGGATCAGGGCAAGTTCCCTTCTTCTCTGAACTTAGCTCATGTTGTTCCAACTTTCAATTAGATAATTTCTCGATTTGAGAAGAAGCTTCATTCTTGATAGGAAAAAAAGCGTAAAGGTGAAAGGGTCACATAACCACAAATATAATATCAAGTCAGGGTGTCCTGCGGGGCTCAGTTTTAGGGCCTCTCCCTTCTATAATATTCATTGCTTCATTTCAAAAGCTTAATATTACTGCCAGTCTCTCTTCTTATGCTGACGCACGGACCTCTAGAGATGTGAACTGCGAACGAAAGCAAAAATGTCTGATCTCCTAAACCGTTTATTTTATACCAAAAACGTAATTCATATGGTCACAAGATCTTGTTTAATGGATTAACTTGGCCAAATTCGAGCTCACTACCATGCTACTCAGGAGAAATGGTCAAAGTTATGTAAAGTTAAGTAAAGTCAAGTAAATGATATGAAAATGTCCCGCCATTAATTGAGAAGATCTTCAGTCCTTATTTTGTTACTTCAATTCGTAAAATGGCTCTGAGTCGCAATGGCCCAGAGCAAGCCAATTTGGCGGGAAGCTCGTTCACAGTCCATATTTCTAGACATTCGTGACTGACGAGACCAAGTTAGTTTGTGATAGGTATGGCCAAGATTCCAATATCCTGGCAAGGGACGTACATAGAATCTACTCTTGGGTCATCGAAAGTAATATGGCCTTGAACAGAATGAAACACTCCTCTTGTAGATAATGAAGGTAAAGACATTGAGCAGGTCTCGTCAATGAAAGATTGAGGTGTAGTCCTCCAAAATAATGGAAAGTTGGATGAGCATATCCACGTGAAAGTGAGCACAACTTTTCCCAGTTGTGGTTGGATATATCGCAGGCTTAAGTCCAGACATGGTATCACGATGCTAAGTCTGCCCAAGTGAACATGCTTCACCCATTTGGGCTCCAATGAGTTCAGCAGGTTTGCAAAAGGTCCAACAAGTCCAAAGATGTTCCACTAGGAACATCAAAGGAATGAGAGAGCTCTCGTAAAACAACTCGGAATCACAGTTAAGAAAACTGATTTTTTTTCTTTATATCACTATTTTATACTATATTTTCTATATAATTTTGTTATCATAATGCGGCCTAGTTTCTCTAATGGTCATATCCATTCCTCCTCTTAGAATCCTAATCTAAACACGTGGACAGGGAATGTACGTAGAGGCAGGGATCAGAAGTCATTCAATGCCATTTACGACCAAGTAAAACGGTGGCCGAGTATGGCTGAAATTCTTTCGAAATTGATTTTTCTATCAGGAAAATGATTTAGAGGGGAAAACATTAAAAGCCTCTTTCGACCATCTGGCAGAAAACGGTGGTAGAAAGTGGAAGAAATTCCCTCAAAGTCGATTTTTGCCATCGCTGTGTGGAGGCCCTCCTTAATGAGCTGGATTCCAGGATGGGGATGCTGAGCAAAATTGCCTTGTGCGTTGGACAAACTCATAGACGCTCTAATTCTCTGAAAGTTTAGATTTGCTACTTGCGTGTACTCTGAACCAGGGACGGCTGAGCTAGCGCGGACGGAATGCTCATTTTCAAATCAGCGAGAGGCCGATTTTTGCCTTGATCAACTAACCCCTCATAGCAATGGCGATTATGTTCAATGGTGGTGGTGATTTCGCGTTAAAAGAGAGTGTTTCGAGATTTTCAAGGTCGTGTATCCCACGAGAAAGACCTGGCTGGCTTCTACCACGGGTTCAGTGATATTTTCCCCGGATTTAACCATGAAGGCCTCCCAAGACGTACTCATTATCCATCCCAAGACAGATCATCTGGGCACCAAGAAAGTGACGTTCAAAAATGATGAATTTTGTTTGGTTTATTTGGGTTACTCAGCTTATAAATTGATGAGCAAGCCCTCAGGATGGTACTGCCAGGGTGGCTGAGGTGATGGCTCCCACTATCCCAGTTCTCCTCCAGACTTGGGGTCAAGCTTGACTTTTGAAAGCCATACTTGACTATCCACGTTATTTTTATTAGATGGAACAATAATGCTAGTTGTCATTGGCCTAAACATTCTATCATAAAGTACTTTGAATGACTCCAACAAAATATGTTGTTTTCACGTTGAGTAGTAATTGCAGAAGTTTGGCGATTTGAATGTGCAAAAGAGCTGAGCTGAGGCATTGAGAAGAAAACCGGTTTGTGCAACCTTTTTTTTGACCGAGTCTAATCAAGGCAATTTGTGACCAGTGTCCAGTAATCAGTATTCATGATTGTGCTCAACTAAAATCACTATCCAGGCCTCCCAGATCCAATCCAGGAGGTCCAGCCTCCATTTGTACTATTCTATGTGTTGTGTATTTGGAGGGTAGGACCACAATAATTTGCAAACACTAAAGTGAAAGGGCATCAAAGTGATAATTAAGTTATTCATTTGAAATGCTACCAATCAAAATTAAGAGGACGAGAAACGGGGTCGTTGTCTAGGGGACACGTCTAAGTGCCAATCATCCCAGGAAGCTTTCACAGGGGGGGCAGCCAAAATCTGGAACGAACTCCCAAATAACATAAGGCAGGCCACGTCATTGGAACTAGCCAAGAGATTGATAAGGAACCCTGTGGCAAAACGAGAGCAAAGGGTTTGCTTGGCGTTTAGTACGTTTTGTTTCTACGTAGTTAGCGAGTGAAGAAAATGCACGCATCAAATGCAATTTAAAATGATTCTTTTATTGCCTTTGTTAATAATCTTAATATTAAATGCAATAAATACACTATCCAATTAAAATCAACAATCTATTGTCCTTGGCCCGACATCCCTTCGGAATATTGGCGGTCACGTACTTTTGTTCATTGTTCATTGCCGTCCCCATACCGACACACCATTTGGTGTATTGGTAGAGTATCGGTAGTTTGAAAAAAGAAGAAACATAAAAGAAAGAAGAAGCAGCAAATTTGTAGTAGCAGCTTTGTCCGGCTGCCAGCCAAATGCCATCAACTGCGGGAGCTGACAAAAGATCTGACAAAAGAAAAATCCATCCCACCCACTATTTTGCAATAACCAAGAATTTAATTATTTGCCTGTGCCTACCTGTCTTTGTATTGTTTGACTTCACTTTTTTCATGTGCTCTCAACTAATTCTAGTCAACTGTACTTTGATATCACATTCTATTCAGAATATAATGATCAGAATGGTAAAATAACTGTCAGTTACGGGTATTAGAGTAAAAAATGTATGCACTTACTTGTGCACATTTTACGAATTAATGTGATCGAGAGTCGCAATAAGATATGCTATCATAGAAGAAAATAGTAAACTGGTTTAGAATAAATACTTTATATTTTACCTATAAAACGCAAATAATTTCGGACCCTCAAGTTATGACTCATGACCAAAAATACAATTTTTTTTTTTCTTTTTTTTTTTTGTTTGGTTTTTTCACGGGCTTTTCTAACCGCTACAGGGAATCTAATCCCCAGTACTATTAAAATGAAAGATTAATATTCGTCTATTTATTACCTTTCAATTTTTATATGATATTTGGTCTACCAACGAATTTGAGTTGGCAGACCGAGCTAATCCTTGAATGTAGGGTTGATCTGGAATGCTATCTAAAAATTTGTCCAAGTCTGACTTGAAAGATGCTACCGGATCCACAAGGCCTACGTATTCCCTACGAATATCAGAGGGAAGCAAATTAAACAATGAAGGAGCCCGAGAAAAGAAGAGATGTGGACTTCATTGTTCGAACTAGCCTGGATTCTCGAAGACTTGAAGGTGCTCTCAAAACGCACATTAAGCCTCTACGGTCACTAGAATTGACCCTAAACCCTGGGTTGGGACAAAGCTCATGGATACTTTTGAAAACGTACAATATCAGATACCTTTCGTAATGCATTTTATTTTCATCTTTTCCGATCTTTTTCTAATTTTGTGCATGAATTTGCGGGGTTTTGTTTCCCATTCATTTTGGTCTTTGAATTGGTTTTTTCCCTTTTTCTTGAAAACATGAAACTGCCGATTGAAAATGGAAAATTGTAATTAACTTGTCTTCTTTTATCCGTTTCACGATAGATGCTGCTTCTTATGACACTGTTTTTTTTGAAGCGGTTGGATGGCTTTTTGATAGTGATTCATTTAGCCATTCAAGATTACGCTCTTCACCTGTCAGCCTATATTTAGCATTTTTCCAGTACATGGCCAAAGTATAAAGCAAATGAAAGTTACTTGTTGGTTGAAAATGGTTACTGCAATAATGGAGCACCAATGTTTTGATATGCTTTATAGCAAACCCATTAAAATTCGCACTTTTACACAAGCTGTATTTATTCAAAGCACGTTTTGAGAGTGTCTTAACATGGGCCATTTTATTCTTTTTAGCTCTAGCTGTGTGGTAGACTTAAGCGTAGAAATAAGACCTACCATAAACACTAATTATTGAAAGAAAACTTTCTGCTCTTTTGCAAAATTGTTTTCTCCTTTTGCTGTCCGTGATTTTTTTTTCGCTCTTTCATCGTTTTGCTAATTATCTTGTTATTTTCTTTTTAATTATCCATTGTCAACACTTCTAAACAATGCAGAGGATGACCGCTCACCCATTTATTATGTCTTGGTTGTAGAGCAAAATCAAGCTAAAATAAGTTACATTTTTTTACCAATGTCAATTACGTGATTTGGGCATGCCTGCTGATGATTAATCGACGCCTTGTGGATTGAATTCCGAAGGATAAGTATGATTAACCGATTTAGATTTTCCCAACCAAGACATATTTTTTGGGGGAATACGCACCAACAACATTATACTATTATTTTAACGCTTTTTATCCGACTTATTTTTTAATTGAAAGGAATAAAAAAAGCATCTACGCAAGATTATTTGCTAAACACGTGTTACTTTAGCGTCGAAAAACTCAAATTTTGATCCTTTAGTTTAACAAAAACTTTTAGGCAGAAATTATGCATTTTTAAGTCAGTGGGCATTTCAAAACTTCAAGCAATATTGATTTGAATGTCCATTTTTTTCTTTTCAAAGTTTAAGCCCTGATTAAATAGAGATGCAGTTTGACAAAACGTTGTTAACTTTGCACTTGGTTCTAGTCCATAATGTGCATATGTCGCTTCAAAAGTATTCAGGCTAAGAAAAAGTGAAAGTATACACGTTCACACCTTTGAAATCCAAAGTAGGGGCTGAGTATTTTTAATGCAGTACAGCCTATTCTAGCTTATCGAAAACTGCTTGGGCTAAGGGTTCAATCACATTGTGACAAGAAACTGCTTCCATTGAAATAGAACCATCAGTCTTAATTCCCATCCCTTTTCGTTCAACACTAAATGACATCTCAACTCAATGACTTTTCTGACTCTCTGTGGCACCTCCAAGTGCCTGGTGCAAGGTGTCCTCTGGTGTTTATTTTTATCGTGTGCTCATTAGGGATCCTTATTTCTACTGATGGGAACACACAAGGAAAACCAAATTTTAAATGGAATGAAACGAACAAAACCAAGCAAATAATTTCAAAGGAGGAGATAAAAGGCAAACAAACCGGAAAGGGAAGTGGAGGAAAGAGTTAAAACTCTAGAGATTTTATTTAGGTGACATACTGAGTAATCCTACTATTTCTAAAAAAAAAAACAGTTTATCATATTATGTCCTAGATTAAAAACTGATTCAGACCAATTTTATGCCGTTTCATTCCTTACGGGAGCTTTCGTATTGGGAGAGACTAAAAAGGTTGGGACTGTACAGTGTTCAGAGAAGGTACGAAAGGTATCTGAAACTGTGTGTCTTCAAAAGCATTCATGAGCTTTGTCCCAACCCAGGATTTAGGGTCGATTCTAGTGACCGTAGAAGCTTAATGTGCGTTTTGAGAGCACCTTCAAGTCCACGAGAATCCAGGCTAGTTCGAACAATGAAGTCCACTTCTCTTCTTTCTCGGGCTCCTTCATTGTTCAATTTGCTTCCCTCTGATATTCGTAGGGAATACGTAGGCCTTGTTGATCCGGTAGCATCTTTCAAGTCAGACTTGGACAATTTTTTAGAAAGCATTCTGGATCAACCACCCTAAATTTAAGGACTAACTCGGTCTGCCAACTCCAATTCGTTGGTAGACCAAATATCATCTAAAAATTGAAAGATCATTAAAAAAACCGAATGATTACCTTTCATTTTAATAGTACTGGCGATTGCATTCCTTGTAGCGCTTAAAATACCCCTGTGAAAAATCAAACGAAACAACCGTTACCAGTTTCAAATAATGTTTTTAAGCATAAAACTTGGAAAGGCCGATTTTTTAACATGTCTTAAAAAGGGTATATAATCACAGGCAAGTAGCAAAAAATGAGCTGAAAAAATGGATTACTCAATAAGTCAATTGGTCTATCCAGCCCAAATTTAGACCAACTCTGACATGGCTCAGCCCAAACATGGGCTACCTCAAACCGTGATCTCTGAACCCTTTGGGCCGTATGGACGGGCGCTCTATCTTGGTGGAAAGTATAGAGGCCTGTGGAGCCAAAGAACGACCTCTTTCTCCAGCATCGACTTGTATTTTTGCTGATTGATTTTTACGCCCATCTCCACGCAGTTCAATGGCAACTTTTTGCCATGCATCATGACCCCTCGCGCACATCATGGTGCTGACCGGCTTCTGGCGTCGAAAGATGTCTTACTGAATGGGATGCTCTGACGATAGGACCCAATGACATGGTCCGTTTGGCTGTTGAACACCGGCTCAACAATGAAAACTTTTTTGTATGTATATATGTATATGTATATATACTTCCCCTGAAAGAACCCGACACCTGTGCAATCTCTTCATCCTAATGGCATCAATTATCAAATGGAGTTTGGACTTTTGTGGAATCTTAAGCACAAGGTTTCTTTTTACGATCCCATTCATGGTGCCTTAGCCCACATCGAACTGTTTTGCCATTTTTGCAAGGTGCAATTAGGATTCGTCCTGATTCTCTTTTGGACATTGCTGATCATCTCTGAGCTCCGCCTTATAGCGGGACGTCCGCTCCCTCTGGCGCCGGTTCTTAATATCACTCGTCTCGTCTCCTGATAGAGCTAGACTGTTGTCCTTGCCATTATTCTTGTCACTTTTTGGCTTGGCCAGCTTTACGGAGATCGATGATCGCGCTTTTGTCCTTAATGTCAACCTTCCTGTACTCGTTTTTAGGTGGGTTTTTATATTTTACAATATCTGCCCATAGATGGCAAGAAATTGGCGACGAACTGCAAATGGAACCCGAGAAAATGTAAGGCTTAGTCACATTTGCATACATAGTGGTCAAGGTGTACGGTGTTATTTGCATTAACAAGCTTCAAGGAAACAAATTTGCAAGGAGGTTTATATCCGATTTCTTTCATTTTTATATTTCAATAAATAGTTTACAATTTTACAAATAATGCCCGATAGAAAGCTGTGACCTTTGTTTTTTTCACCTCGGCCTAAATTAAGGTAAGAGATATGTGCTCAAAACAAGTGGCGAGTAATCATAAGTGTTCCAAGTGAGCAATTGATTTGCAATTAACGAACAATCACGAGAACTCGCCCACCTCTTGTCCTTGGGTTGCTCCGTCTAATCATGGGCATAAATACTTATTTTCCAATTTTGATCCCAAAAATACTCAAGACACGTGGCCTTCGAGCCCGTCCTCTAGATCGCTCCACTGTGTTGTATTGAGGGGCGTGCCCAGATCCCACACTCATTAGCATATTTTGGAGGAATCGACCCCCATCGTCCGGACATGTGGCTTGTCCTTTGGGACATGGAAAGTTGCGGAGACACTGAGCAAATTGGCGGTCACATTCACAGAGCTGATGTGAACAGGAATCTCGACCGTTGTTGCGACGATTGCCTGGAACTGAATCAAAATATCGGACGTTGAGATTGTGTCAGAGTTGGTGTGATCAAAGATCCAGATCCAACTGGATACTGATGAACAAGCATGGATTCAGAGGTGCTGAACACTGTATATTAATGCGAGGGGCATATATGTACGTACAGCAAGTACGTCTAACGTAGACGAAGTGGAGGAAAGGAGCTGTATGGCATTGGGATACGTAAAACAATTGGTTTTGATACAATTGTCAGATGGGTTTGGAGAGCTAGCCGTCTTCATCCTGTAGCACCTAAATCATGTCAAGGTCGGAATTTCCAGAGCTGCCTAAATTATTTCATGAAAATTAGTATTTGGTTGCGATTGTATGGTGTTGCAAAAGTAATGGAACATCTTCAGTTTTCAGGCACTTTTATTTATATAAATTTGCAAATGAAATAGAAAATGAAAAGGTTGTTATGGGAACACAGGACACCGTGGTTTTTGGCGTAAGTTGCTAGTGAGGACTATTTTTAGAGCAAAAAACAGGTTGGCCGAAAACCATGTTTAGGGAAATGACAAGTAAGACAGAGCTCCTGCTGAAAATCTAGAGGCTCAAAAAATGTTTCCTTACTTCAAATTCATTGGCATTCATAAATGATAGGCACCAAAGTTTCCTATTGCTATAAATCTCGAACCCCCTCAAAAAGTATATAGAAAATTCAATTTCTTTTTTCAAATTCCAAAAAAATGCTCCATCCGTCAACCAGTTTTTACTGGCTTTATTGATTTTTTCCGATGGACTGTTTTGAGCTAAATTATAAACGGCAACATTTATGCCATATGACTTTGGGTCTCATTAGTCAGTATCAACTGTTGTGCAACGATAATTGAAGACTAATTTTGAGCAGGAAAATGCATCCTTTTAACTATTAATGCCACGTGCAATGCCAAGTCCACGTGTAATTATCCACCCTACGATTACATTAAATTGGTTAAATGCGCATATTTTGGTTAGGTAGATATTTCATGTTCGCTTCAGCCACCTGGGTTTGAACCTGCGACGCCTGGAGTAAGATTCTGAGACCGCTCAGCGACAAGAGTTATTGGTTAAATTGTACAAGTTAACTTTTGTGGGGGTGCTTATTTCAACCTTTTAACACGATCGTAGCGAGGTACTGAAGACAAAAAAAAATGCAACTGGGCAAGACTGGCCAAAAAGTCCAACTTTCTTCCAGTTATGATGTTTTGTATCAATTTGAAATTATCTAGGATTGATTATCTTTCCATTTCTTTCGAAAAAGCAAAGCGAAAATCTGGAACGATTTTTTCTTGACATCTTGAAACTTTAGATTAGTCAACAAGCGAACCAATTTCGAGTTTCAATCAAAATTCCAACTACATTCAAATTGTACTTCTGTTCTCTTTCAATAACGACTACTTTTGAAGGTTGCAGTGATTCCATTGGTATCTTACCGCCAACGAAAAAAAGATTGTCATTGTTCGTTTGTACAGTCTTAAGCGGCTGGGACTAGGTAGGGTTGTTAGGTTTTTTCTGCTTTTTTAGCAATAACATGGCTTGATTTATTAAATGTGATAGTTCGGAATCATAACAAAGACACCTACGTAGACCCCTTGCCTAGATACACATTTTATTTCAAGATTATGTGCTTCAAGTACTTTAAATTCGTTGAGTCGAGGGTACTTATGTTTTGATTCTACTACGCCACGTCTCCACCTTAGCCTAAACTAATTCTATCAATCAGAATCCCTTTTAGCTCATTTGTAATTAGTTGCAATTAATTTGATTTCAAATGCAATTCCTTGAAAATCTAAGTGCAAGCGCTATAACAATCACGCCACAAGTCGGTTGATTCATTTAAGGATTTCGCAGTTAACCAATCCCAAAAGGTTTGCCACGTCGGCTTTGCTTTTTTTCAGGAATTTAAAGTTCAACTGACATTTGATGTCAGGTGCAACAAAAACTGGATNTCATAAGTGCAGAAAAATTTTGCTTGTAAAATGCATATTTTATATTCATAAAATTCCAAAAGTTTACCATTGCTATGAATCTTGAACCCCTTCGAAAAGTGTATGCAAAATTAATTTCTTTTTTTCAAATGTCCTTCTGAGAATGATCGTAATTTCCAAAAAATGCTCTATCCGCCAACCAGTTTTTACTTGCTCTATTGATTTTTTCCGACCAACTGTTTTGAGCTAGATGATAAACGGCAACATTTATGCTATATGACTTTGGGTCTCATTAGTCAGTATCAAATGCTGTGCAACGATAATTGTAAGCTAATATTGAGCAGGAAAATGCATCCTTTTAACTATTAATGCCACGTGCATAATGACCCACCCTATATTTGCATTCAATTGGTTAAATGCGTATATTTTGGTTAGGTAGACATTACATGTTCGCTTCAGTTTGAACCTGCGACGCTTGGGACAAGATTGTGAGACCGCTCGGCGATAAAAGTTATTAGTTAAATTGTACAGGTTAACTTTTGTGGACTTGCTTATTTTAACTTTTTACACGGCTGTAGCGAGGTACTGAAGACTAAAAAAATTACAACAAGGCAAGACTGGCCAAAAAGCCCAACTTTGTTCCGGTTATGATGTTTTGTATCAATTTGAAATTATCTAGAATCATCTTTCCATTTCTTTCGAAAAAGCAAAACGAAAATTTGAAATGATTTTTTTTTTTAAATGGATAGACATCTTTGAATTTTAGCTAGCTTAGTCAACAAGGGAATCAATTTCGAGTTTCAATCACAATTCCAGTCTCATTCAAATTGCATTTCTATCCTCTTTCAATAAGGACTATTTTTGAAGGTTGAAGTGATTCCATTGTTCTCTTACCGCTAACGACAAAGAGAGTGTCATCGGCCGTTTGGACAGTCTTAGGTGGCTGGAACTAGGTAGGGTTGTTAGGCGTTTTTTGCTTTTTTAGCACTAACATGGCCTGAATCATGAATGTTATAGTTCGGAATCAAAAACTAGGCACCTAGACCCCTTGCATAGATACAAATTTCATTTCAAAATTGTGTGCTTCAAGTACTTTAAATTCGTTGAATCGAATGTACTTATTGCTGAATTGGAAATAGAAATGGACATGCAGAGATTTCGCTGGCGTGTAAATGATTGACAACTTTTGTGCTTATGTTTTGATTCTACCAATCCCTAGAATCCATTTTAGTTCATTTGTAATTAGTTGCAATTGCTTTGATTTCAAATGCATTTGATTACGATCATTTTGCTTTCAAATGCAGTTAATCACAATCGCAATTACTTTAATTTCAAAGTGCAAGCGCTAATACAATCACGCCACAGGTCTGTTGATTCATTTAAGAATTTTACAGTTCCCAAAAGGTTTGCCATGTCGCCTTTGCTTTTTTTCAGGAATTTATAGTTCAACTGAGATTTGATCTTTGGTGTACCAAAAGCTGGATATTCCTATTCCATTTCGTAGACATCAACTGAAATCCCACCTTCGATATTGACCGCAGTTTCGCGAACATACGTACGACTGCTGAGGCGAGTTTTTTAAACACTTGTTTGCACCTCTGAGCTAAAGTTTGGACGTTACCCAGAATGAGCATTTGCTCACCACTTTGCCGAGTGAGGTTACATACCGGTTAACGTCCAAGCCACTAACTCCGAAGTACAGGCTTTAAAGCTTTAAAAAACTGGCCTCTGGTGTTATTTGTGTCTTGAAAAGATACTGTTCTTGTATTACAAAATTAGGCCTGTGAGTGGGCTAGTCAAAACCAATCGATCCAGATGTCGTTCAAAAATCCTAGCTTTGCTTTTATTTCTGATACGTAGGTTACTGTTGCTCCTTTTGACAATTTTCCCTTGTAAAAGTCAGTAAGCAACTCAATCACTTTGATCAGAAAAAAACTGTTTTACTTGTGAAAACGTGCTCTCTCATGGTTTTGAATTATTAATAAGTAATTGCTTTGTTTCGTCAGCTTTCTAGCTCTTTATGTATATTTGAATTCCCTTCCGCCCTTCATAGTACGAGTTTGTTGGCATACATCGCTTACTATGCATATGGGTCACGTAAAAACCCCGATCTACTTTGCCGTCTATTTCTGACATCAGACATGTGTTGTCGATCCTCCAACCGATTTAATGAGATAAGGTCTCAACGAGTAATTCGTTCACTGTTCAGGTACAAGAAGTCCCTGCTTTGTCTCATTTTGGCGTCATACATGATAGATGACGACGCTTGACTGGAGACTTAGGTCTTCGAGACTACAAACCCTCCTTCCAACCAACGATCATCTTTCAATGGACGGACACCATCTTTATCTCCCCGAGCAATCTCAAAGTGTACTCGAATACTCACTACAATAGGGAGCTCCCCCGTTGCATTTCCATTTGAACGGAACGAAGTACGGAAGGTGATATTGAAGGTCCATGCATGTGGTTGTGGTATAACACATATCATGCATCTTGCAACACCTAAAAGAGCAAGATTAACTTTTAAACCGCATTCTTTTTTTCGTCAAAGAACCGCATTCGCTATCCGCACTTGTCTATTCCATCCACAGCGCGACCAGAGCCCAAAAATCCACAATAGCAACCGTAACCTTTATAGGAGAGAGGATCGCACCCTGTGGAACATCTCATCATCTGACCCAATTCAATGGCTCCCCGCTTCCCTCGTTGGTATTCGGCTACGGTCATAAAGTGTTCAGACCCGTCCGTGGCTTTTGCTGACCGATTGGTGAACTCGGTAAAAATGGGATCCCGGAAGAAACTAAATTGGGAGGCGTGATTTGGATGCCCGCTTGTTTCCGTTTCGGGGCTTTGTACATAACGAATGAACGAGGTCACTGAATCGTTCTGATAACATTCTGAAACAAAACAATTAGACCGGGGATGATGCCTTATTGATAAATCTGGAAGGTAAAGAGAGATGGTCACGGGTTTAATCCTTTGTCATCAAAGCGTTGAAACGGAAAGAGCAAATCCTCTCACGCGCAAACGCGTCAAAGCCCTTCTTAAAAGCAAGCTTCAATAAAATGGACATGCGTATGAACATGGAAAATAACGATTGACTCGACATCAGTTTGAAGAGATGGCTTCTCTTGTCAGTGGCAAGGCTTGAGCATTTCTGAGGATGGGCAATCATTTCTTATTCATAGGTTAAATAGATTAATAAGAGTGTGTATGATGGTACCGTTTTACCTAATTGTATTGTCGTGATCCATTTTCCGCACCAGTAATGCGTCTAATTAGCACAATGAAAGAATTTAATACCACTACAGTCATTCAATTTTGCGTTGAAAACACTTCTTGACGAATTTGAGGTGCAAGATTTAATGCTCGAAAAAATATATATTCATCAACAGAAAAATATTTTCCAGGTTTGAGGAATTGGTGCAATCTGTTCACAATAGTAAGACAATTTGCGTAGGGAAGATGTTAACTGAGCAGTGGTAAATATTGTAAATGGGGGCCAAAGGCCTTGTGTACTTTGACCCTGGAGTGCTTGAGCAAAATTTTCCATATTTTAGTAATAAATCTCAGAGATAGATATTGCTGCGGCACGTGACACAAACATTAATTTTAACATGCCATCAGATGATGTAGTCGAGAGGGTAGAGAGTGGGACTCTAGGCTGGTCAGAGCTGGTTGGGCCAAAAGTCGGTCATTTTTGACAAACCTAGATTCTTCCATTAACAGCCAAATACGTCATTTTTATCTTTGAATTAGCTGCAAAAGTCTTTTGGACATCCTAAGGCTTTAATTTGAGAGACCAATTTGATGCCGTCAAACACAGAGGGAGGACTTTTTGACCATTAGTGACTAAGCATTATGGTAAAGTTCCCATTTTCAAAATATGACTGAGTTTTTTGGCTTTCTGCGCCAACATTTAAAAAAGCTACGGTTAAAGGAACTCTTCATTTTTCTTATCAACACAGATCCTTTTCGTTCGATAAAAGAAACCAAGATTCGCCATGTAACTCGTTTGGAGTCAATTCCGATTTCTTTCAAAATTATTGGATGGAAGAGCTATTTCGCCATATTTACATTATCATTTTAGTAGAAGTTTGTCAGTTTAAACGACAACGTTTAATCTGGGGTTCTTGAAACCAAGGGTCCCTGTGAAACCTTAAGGTCTTTGATAATTCAAGCCTAATCAGAAAAATGACACTTCCGTTGTGTTTGTGCCTTCTTTGGACGACAATGAATACAGATGTGTAAATGGCAAAAATTGCATATTCACTGTCAACATACAGCACTTAGAAAACGGTTAACTTTTATTTTTCTTCAAACAAAAAAATGTAAAGGTAATTCGAACCTGACAAACAAATATTCTTGACGAACAATGCACACTTCGGCGTAAAAAAGGGCAGATAAGCATATTCGTCTAAAGTTCTTATCCTTAATTACACCTACTGCTATGAGCCTTGTCATTTATGCCTTCATCTCCAATGCGAGTTTTTTTTCATTTTTCATTTGCTCTTCATTTACCCCATGTTTGGCCTTTATCTGTCTCAAAAATGGATCGTAGACTATCAATGTATTCTACGATCTAGTGTTAAGGAATTTAAACATAGAAGCGCAATTCAACCATTGATCCACATTAGAAGGTGGAAGTGCTCTAATTGTTCAGGCCTTTTTGCTTATCGTTGACATATCCCATTTCTGACGTCGAGATATGAAGTTTGAGTACATACGTATATGGGTGAATTAATTCCAGTTCCAGGAAATGCACCAAGCATACGCTTCAAACTAGTAGTTATGCCATGACAAACCTAGTTTGCATAATAAATAAAGAGTCAGTCCAAGTAAATAGCGCATAAATAATGGATGGTGACTTAGGTTAAAGGAGAAAACGGTGGGGTTTGGAGCGGATTGGGATTGAATTACAATCCCAGGACTATTGAAGACTTTTTCAGTATTTGCAAGAAGTCACGCGCGGTTTTTTCTTTAAGGCTTGATTTCAGTAACGGGCTTAAAAAAAGCTATAAAAGTAACTTTGAAAACGGTTACTATTTGAAAAGCGGTCAATTTGATTTTGCTGCGCATTAGCTTGTTCGTTCAAACAATATTATTTAAAAGGTATTGTGTTATGAGATTCCGATAAGCTAATTCTTTATCTCATTTCATCTAAGGATATTTCAACTCAAGTTCCTAAACATTTTTTACCCTAATTATTTTTTTATGTGGGAAAGCTCAGGCTTTTTTCTTTATGAGGGACGGTAATTCACTTTATAAGTATCATTTCATTTCCCATTAAACGCATCTAAAATGTATGTACATCTAAAACAAGCACTTGATCAAAAGCTACGCATTTGCATAACCCTCAATTTCGAATTTTAACAAAATCCTATGTGCGTAAATTTGAGATTTGGAATGAGTGCGTTTGAAGATACATCGTAGTTAAGGCCCATCAATCAGTTTTTATAGAGTGTCTTTAAGACTGCTTTTAAAAGTGTTTTTTTATAAT
>NC_081440.1:2236933-2237002 GCF_007210705.1 Tigriopus californicus | reverse complement strand
AAGCGGTCAATTTGATTTTGCTGCGCATTAGCTTGTTCGTTCAAACAATATTATTTAAAAGGTATTGTG
>NC_081440.1:2205536-2236901 GCF_007210705.1 Tigriopus californicus | reverse complement strand
AAGACTGCTTTTAAAAGTGTTTTTTTATAATTTTTCGCCCGTAACCGAACGCAAGCCATAAGAAAAAACCGTTTACGATGTCTTACAAATGCCAAATTTGATTTGAAGAGTTCTGGAATAGCAAATTAATGTGAAACCTCCGAAAATCGCACCGGAGGTGTTTTTCTATTTGACTTAAAATTTGATAATGTCGAATCTACGTGGCCGTAAATGAGTTTGCTAAGTGAGTCGAAAACGTGCTATACAGTGTACATACATGATAGAAAGACACATGTCATTTTTGAAGCGAATACTCTGTTCAAATATTGCCATCATGTGTCGGAAATTGGGCGTTTTAGCGTCATACGTTGTATGTGGGTTTTATGGGCAACAAATGCTTTTTGAGCATTTCTCAGGATGGTCAGAGGCCTGCAAAATTTGGGGTATCCGGATGTGTCCATAGCTCAATGGGCCGGAAATAGTGGATGAACACTCAATATTTGTGTCTTCTTTGGCAATCAAACGAATCTTTGTCACAGATCCTTTTGTATAAACATATTCGACGACGATGTTTCTAATTCACCCTCGATCCTTGTCTCGTCACAACCTGATGTTGACTCTTATGATTGATATTGGTGCTCTTGTGAACTGTGTTTCATCGAATTCAAGAAGACGCTAAATTTCGTATATTTTTTCGGCTTCTTGTAATATCTTTATTTACTACGCACCATCTCTTAAAACCAAAATCCTTCTTTAGGTCATTTCTTGTTGGCCATCATATTATGCAGACTAACCAAGGATATTGGTTTTAAGGACTAACATCTGCAGGAAATCTATTTCAATGAGAAGTACATTTGCTTTATTTGCCATTTGGAACAAGTATCTGTGCCAGGGGATCGGAGCACATGGCATATGGTTGTATTGATTATTTACTGATAAATGGGTTCCTATCGATATAGGGGAAGCAGACGTTGAAACAAATACTAAAATTAAAAGCAGTTGCACCAATCAAAAATAGCTTTCCGTTCACAAAATATGATCAAGATTGTGCATTGTTTTTTGTGGCTATGGTTTTTTTCGATCAACCATTACTGATGTTGAGATAGTTAATGAAATGCTGCATTAACGAGAACTGATATTCAAGTCTTAGATAATAGCCGTCAAGACAATGTGAACATCCGGTAGAGATTTGTAATCGATAAATGATCGAAAGAGGGCAAAAAGGAAAAAAAAATCCAGTGTAAAGCTGATTCTAAGCAAGCAAGGGTGAAACGAATTTTCCTGTACAAAAGAACCATTTAGGCATCGAAACTTCATACCAACATTAGCAATTGATTCGTTCAGAGGAAGTTATTAAAAGAACGCCTTTCGATCAAGTTGAAACTCTAGTTACCGTACATTTTAAGGATCAAAATAAGCATCATTGATTGACACGGGATTTGTGGTCTCAAATCCAAGGAAATATTCTGAAGAGAAGACGAAACATATATTTTTTTATTTTTTGCGGACTTCCTTACCGCTACTGGGATTGGAATTCCAGCACCTCAAGATGAGAAATTTATTCATTTTAGTTAACTCTGATTTATATATATTATTTGATAGACCAACGAATTAGAGTTGGTTGATCTGGCTAACCCTTGATTATAAGGTTGATCAGGAACTTTCTTTAAAAACCTGTCCAAGTCTGACTTAAATCCTGCTACTGGATGAACTCCTACATACGCCCTACAAATATTTGAAGGCAGCAAATTGATTGGTGGAAAATACTTTCTTTTGATAGCACATGAGATAAGGCTTTGGAAAAATCGCAACATTCCACTCAGGAAATCTATGAACGACCTGGTAAATAATAAGTTAGAACGGGTATATCAATATTAAACGCCTTTTTTGCCCCCCACCATATAAAAATTCTATAAGAATAAAAAAAATAAACCGCTTCCTAAACCGAAACATTCTCCATACCTGAAACTGAAGTGCAAATAATGACGCTGATCACAACAATTTGCCATTTCAAAACAACACCCGTGGCGAGTGCTGTATAACTTGGCATGATCACTTTATTTGTAAAGATATGTGCAGAAAAAATAAGGTGGCTTTTGTGCCGCAGTCAGAGCCACTTGATAAAACACGGGAGCTCTCCACACCACAAGCACCAATATCCAACTGCCCCGAACACACACGCACTCAATGCCGTACGCACGAGTTGCCAAGCGTACGCAAACCACACAGATACACGCACGTACACACGCACTATTCATTCAAAAGCCACTTTTTGACGCAAAGCAGGGCCTATTTCTAAGATAACATCGATTCATCATGTTTTCAATTCAATTCCAAAACATACTTTGTTATCTGCTTTATTTCAGAACAGACAAATGATTTCATTATTAGCCCTTCACTTGTTCTCAAAGGGCTCTCTTACTTTGTTCCACTAGTCCTTTAAGTACTACCCCACTACTGGAATAATTGATCAACAGCTCTTATACTCAGGAATACAGATCAGCGGTTGGACACAAAGAGAATCGAACGTCCTTGCCAACTAACCACGCTTGTTTAAGATCAGGAGTGGGCATATCAAAGTAGGATTGTCCGAAGTGACGTCGTGTCTTGTCAGTCCGGTCCAAATGCCGACTTATACTTTCGGGCTGTGCGTCAGTTCAGACCAGATTGGCCCAAATATACCCACAGAAAGGCTCTTGGACATGCAAAGTACGGATCGCGCTCGAAGCTCTGCTATGGTGAACATACTACATACAGATTGACCCCAGGACCCCTTGGAGAGCTTTTGGAGGTATTGGTAGACAAGAAGAGACATAATTTGCCAAGATCTTACTTTGTTTCCAAGAGCTGGAAGACAAGGGGATCTTTTTTCCTGTTTGAGTCAAACCCAAATGAGAGCGTGTGGTAGGATTGGACGAGTATTTTTTTGGATACGTGTTTTTGAACAGACATTCCCGAACGGAGGGTTAACGGTTTGAAACCAGTTCTGAAGATTTGTTGTCTGATACTCCAGGGGCACTTTTTGGAAAAAAAACAACAACAACATAAAGCACAAAAGAGCTACAAGAATTGTTTGGTAAAAAATACCTTCGTGCTTCAACCCCTGTGTAGGGTTCTTAAATATAAGAAAACCATGGCTTGAAGGGATTCTCCTGATGTTAAAAGTATCAAACCTAGTAACATTTCATTCTAATTTAAATTTTTGATTGCTGCCTTTTGCCGGTATAATAAATTTGTCTATCCCTAACAATGGCAAAATATCTTGTCACGAGTGTAAAATCTGTTAAACAATATAACCTCGTAAAAACTCAAAGCACCATATCCTCAACAAAGGTCAATAATACATTGCGAATCCATCAAATTTCGAAAGATCATCATAATGAAGAAAAAAAAAGTTCCTTTAGCCAACACAAATATCTCAAGCAAAATGTCTGGAAATTTCATAATTTATATCAACAACTTTCACCTTAACTTTCGGCGAAATTTAAAACAAATACTTTTTTTACGAGAGAAGTTTTCATTGGAGAATACGGTTTCCAGCATTAATTGATATTTCTAATCAAACGAAAATGAGTACTAAAGATAAAAAATAATAATATAACTTAAAACTCTCCAAGGAATGTATTCCTTACATGGCCAGCATGTATTAAAAAGGGTTTCAGATATAGAGTTTTATGTGACCATTTTTTAGGATAAACATAATACAGCAATTAGCATTCACGTCCTACCCATCACTTGTATATAGCTAGGGTGAAGAAAAGACCAAGTGAACTAAAAACGGTATATGAAAGAAAGAAACAAAGGAGGGAATTGTTTTTGTCATCTGAAAAGTTATGGAATCCCATTTTACGAAATGAACTGTTATGCTTGATAAAATATTTTTCATTTATATTAGAGAAGATTTCTTCAGGTTCTTGTTGGACACATCATGCTAAGGCCGACCGAAAAACCAAAATCTTCCTGCAATTGATACAAAATATGGTGTATACCGTATTTGGGGTGAGAAGAAAGATTAACATAATTTGTTCTCTGCCACTTTTGTCCCTGTCCTAAAGTTATTATCAAGGATCACGAATCAAAGGCTGAACTTCAAGATCCTTTCATGTCTAAGCTGAGTACGACTATTAGGATTAAAGTGTTTATGAAGGGCACAGGGTAAATCGGTAACAATTAATATGAATTATCTTGAGGCTGACGTCACATACCTACTAATTTTATATTTAATGCACGCGTATACATAATACAAAGGAACAACCGTAACAAGAATAGTGCAGGTTAGTTGGTTTTGTTGAGACAAAGGAAGTACATCAAAAATGAAAGTACTTGTTCAAATTTTGGAGCGTTGCAGACCCGTTCAGGCAATTTTGTACTCTTATCAGTTACAGTTTCATTGATTTCAAGTGTAATTGATAACAGTTATTCAATTGTCCAATGAAGTTGAACCACCATGGAATTGTGATTCAATTACTCTCATTCCCATTCTAGTTAAATTATCTTTTTCCTTTCTTGGGGCAATTTGGTATCATTTTTAACCAACATGGGCAAAACCAAAGACGGGATGTAAGGTTTAGTTCCCTTTAATATAAGAATATCCCAGTTAGTGCAACACCAAAATTCACGCATCCAATGATCAAACATTTGGGTTTTCAAAGCAGCTCTTAAGGCCTTGAAAATTGCTTTTTAAACCATTCACAATTTGATCAAGGGTTCCCTAAAGACTAACTAAAGCCACAATTTAACCGTTAAAGACTCAACTTTTTCTTAAAATGTGTTAAGTGTAGATCTGAGACAACTGTAAACAAGTTGCTTTGGGCTTGAATTGAAGGTTTGAAAACTTCGCCGTTAAAGCCCCGGTGATAGTGGTGGGGAGAGTCCGGCAAAAGAATCGAGTCCGGCAGAGGACTTGAGTCTTTTAATAGAGTCACATCTTGTAAAATGACTCATCTTGTGAAATTCTAAGGAAAAAAATAATAATTCTTTCTTGACGAGTCCGGATTCGAATCCTTTCTAAAAGTCTCTTTATAAGAGACTCGAGTTCGGACTCACCCCAGCACTAACAAGTGACCACCAAATATAACATGGGTTGTGTGTATGGGGTATGGTATTTGCCCACCTAAAAAGAGTCGTCAATTGTTGTTCGAATCAGCGCTACCAGGTGGCATTTTTGGATACCACGTTTTCAAAATTTGGCATTTTTCAAGACCCCTTGGCATTGAGAAATCCTGGATCTGATTTAATAATTGGCATTTTTTTAGGCCAAAAGCTCATGTTATGTTGCATTTTCCCAAAAGTTCCCTGTGTAGTAAAAACCCGGAATATTGGCATTATTTGAAGGCAAAGTTGGAATCATGAATCTTAGAAGACCTGGCAGCATTGGCTCGAATGAAAATTGAGTGGGGCCATTGGCAACCATCGCAGGAAGCGTTAGTGCCTTTATTCAAAAATTATTGCAAGCCACAACAAGAACAAAAAAAATAAGCAATAGGCTTGTTTGTTTGTTACGAAGTCAGATGGCAGCTCTCTCGCTCGGCCTGCCATCTGAATGATGGGTGTCCCAATGGGGGGATATTCCCGCTTCGTCATCACAGCCCAACATTAATTATTTCCTCACCCTCGGGAATGACCGCAAGTTCGTCCATTTAAGCTGTTAAAGCAGCAACTCATGCTGTAATCAAATACCACAGAGAAACTTGGACTTGTCAAGCCTGGGATCGAACCAGAATTCGCAAATTGGAAAGCGGATGCTCTACCAATACGGTACCCCAGCAAGCCTACGCAATAGGTATGTCACAAAACTTTTTTCTACTCACAGCAATAGATATCTCCGGTATTAAATTTTGCCATTGTGAATAAACCCACGCATGTCAATTTCTATGTATGTGTAACTTCAAATAAAACTAAGAATACCTTTTTCACATGCATACTTGAAGCACAAATTGATCTTTAAACCAAAGTTGATGGTTGGAGGAATGTGCAGTATTGAGAGAGAAACAAACTCTGCAAAAGAGGAGGATTCAGATTATTTTTGGTGCGATTGCATTTCAATATGCAGAGTGTTTCACACGAAACGTAACAGGTTAAAGGTATTTCACTCGCGAACAACATTCTATGCAACCTGGTTGAATAATTTGCTTTGGAGTTTTCTATTAGGCAGTTCTTTCTTGGAAGGGTTCTATTAGGGGTGTTCAAAGTGGTGAAAACAACGGTGAGGGAGTTTACCAATGTGTCCGCACTGCGTCAATCCGTGTCAAAATGGAAATGGATACCTTGCTCCCTATTCCCTACCTATTCCCTAACCAAAAAAGAATTGAAATTAATTTATGGAAATATATCTGATCAGTTTTAAATCATCTGATGCCATCTTTATGGATCACGACCTAGACGACAGAAAATGCCAGAAATATGTGGTCTCTTGCGAGCAAAAAAGAAGTCATTCAAATATATATCAATGCGAGCAGGGGTGTTGTTTTATTCTTACAAAGCAACTAACACAGATTAAACGACACAATTTAGTCAGTGGCGAAGGTAGACAAGGAGCGGAATTGGTAGCCCTCCTTCTTGGCCATGTCGAAGAACCGGCTCAGAGATTTCTTGGGCTCGTCACCGTACAAGAACCCGTGGTCGTGGTTGAGGAGGACGATCTTGTTGGGGCCGCCCTTGGCCTTTTTCACGCCTTGGCTGATCTTCCGCACTTCTTCCATCATTTCCTCCGGGGTTTGGATGAGACCCTCGCCGTAGACGGACCGCCATTCCAAATCCCAGCCAAAAACTTGCTTGCCGCCCTTGAAGAGTGCGTCAGCCACATCAGCGGCAATCTCGGCGGATTCATAGGGCACAATGCAATTACGGCAGGTGAAATCGATGGGAGGCTGACCGTTGGCCATCTTGACACGCCAGTTGTTGACGAAAGGCATGCGGACCATCTTGGACATGTCGGTGATGATGGATCGGGATTGAGCGAAGGGCAGACCCACGGATTGGAGGACCTTGGCGAACACGGCCACATTGCTCTTGCCGAAGTACTTGATGTCATCCAAGCTTTGATAAACGTTGCGGCCATCGGCGGGTTCCGTCTCGGAGTTGTGGGCCATGTGGTTGAGCGAGTGATCGCCAATGGTGTGTCCCTCACGGATCATACGGAGGAAGTAGCGGATATTGTCGGCGGCACCGCTTGATCCCCATTGGCCGGCGTTAATGGAATCGCCGTTGATGAAGAAGGTCACCTTGACCCCGGCTTCTTTGGCCGCATCCATGATGGCCGGACTGCCTCCGTTGATACCATCGTCGGAGGTGTAGTAGATGAACTTCTGGTTGTCGTTGGCGGAGGCCATGCCCAGAAGGGTCAGAGCCAGGAGGGCGATGAAGGGCTTCATGGTGAGGATGAGGGAGATGGTGGTGTTGTGTGCGATGTTACTCCAAAGAGAGTTCAGAAACAACTGATGACTCTCGAAGAGTTCCCGGTTCCTTTTATATCAATTGATTGGACTAACGTTGGGACTAGCCCACCACCACTATGATCGTGACCAGCAGGCTGGCTATCTGTCAAACACGGCTACAGCGTCCTCGATTTCCTGGGAAAAAATTGGCGTCCCTCCATCTCTATTCCCACGGACACGCTTTCAGAAGGGTTTTCTAGTACTGAAACAGTACCGCACCTCCTGCGAGGAGACCCTTTTTAATCCCTTGGAGACTAAATCCTGGGCGTTTGTTGAAACTCTTTTCAATGTAATGTTGCCAAATAATTAAAGAAACTCAGCCCTTGAAATTGATACTAGGACACGGATTCTTGAAACCAAGTTTCAATCTAGGTTAAAGTGTTACTTTTGAGATAATTTTCAGTTAGATGGTTATAAAGAGGATTTCATATCTATTAAGCTTCAGTTGTCTTTTTGCTAAAAGTGAAACATACGTGGCAATATAGATATAATATGACGAATATGTTGATTTAAACGCTACATTTTGGTGTCGAGAATCGAATGAATTGGCTCCGATGGTGTAAACAATTTCATCTTGAACACCTTATATATCATGACTGAGCCCAATACCTTCACTGCACGTACAAACATATATGTTTATGCCACTGAAGTTCGTTCGCTTGTAATCAAGTCATTGAAAAGAAACCAAACAGAGTGCAAGAAAAGATTTTTTTGCTGCAGCTTATTCTGTAACCATGGACTTTTTTCACTTCAACCAATCGAAGGTAGCGCCTCTAGCATCAGAAAACACGCTCTAACAGCCTATAAACACAACCCCTAAAAAGCTGACCCGCCTGACTTACTCGAGAAGCATGCTCTCAACGGATGCTTTGTGATCAAGTTGAGATGTCTGCTAACAACTAAGCTAAAAACTATTGTGCGCTGTGTTGAGAGTGTCAAATGGATCTATGAGCCTGAATTGATCAAGATGAAGAGGAAGCAAGTTTTGACCCTAGACCACCAATTGACCATTACCGTTCAGAATGCCCATCCTTTGGGGCAAAAGGGAGAGAAATTGTACAAAACAATTAAGATGATTACTTGTGGGTCATTTCAGAATTATATCTTGGACAGTTCAATACTTGGTCAATGGACATTTTTAAGTGGCTAAGCTCGGTTTTTATTCAAACACGGCACAATATTAATCGTTTTTCATACCAAGAACGACCTAATTTACATTCCATTACATGGTTCTTGCTTGGTTGTATTTCATTGTGATGTAAGTTGCCAAAACAAAAAAAAGCAATTTGTTGAGGTATTTGTCATGAAATGACGAATTAAATGTGAAGTAAACCAAATGCTTTAAGATACCATTTACTTCCGCATTCTATTAGGAAACTAACTTACGCTTCATATTTTTGAATTCTTTATTCATTCATCCCACCCCAACACGTCTTCAAAAGCTACACTTAATATCTGTTTACAAGGACAGGTGAAAGGTTTACGAACCAGATGCCTTTTTGAGCTTTTGATTACAGGTGGTTTTCGGATTCATTTTTAGTGAAAGAGGTCTCACAATTTCCAGAAATCATGAACACCAAAAATTAACTGCTACGTACACATAACCTGTTTTGGCTTTAGTCAAGATTCACAGCGCCAACAGACTTATTTACAACTCTGAAAACACATTCATCAAATATTCGAGATCAGTATGAATCAGCTATCTCCTTGCCTTTACTGCTCTGTCCCGGACAAGAGTTGCAATGGCTTAAATATTGGCTAATTTCTTTGGCACTCCGGAGTTGTTTCAGAGAATAAAGGATAAACAACTGGACGTGAAGCATTTTGAATTATAGAGATGCTTCGAATCGAGAAGTTCAAATAGCGAGAGAAAGAAAAGACAGATGAAAGGAGGGACGTCAAACCACGCTGATCTCACAAGCCATTTTACTCTGGGTGACTATTTTCAGTGGAGTCCAAAATGGCCAGGATATATAATCTATTACAATGGAACGATTTGACCTTTTCTTGTTCACACTAGAAAAAGGCACGCACGAAATACTTGGAGCGTCAAATACTGGTTAGCCTCCAATTTGCAAACATATTGTAGATCAAGTAAGATTAGCTCGAAAGGAGCGAATAACCCAAAAATTGGGATAATTCTGTATTGAGCAATATTTCATCTTTTGCATTTGTGAGCCATTAGAGGGCAACGGCTTCAGATTTCGACGGTCAAAAATGGTTGGCGGAATTACTCCCTTTTTTTTGCAAATGTTTGCATATTGCCCGGAGTACCCACGTCTGTTTTTGTTTTGAACCGAAATGCTGAGTGTATACATGAACTTGGGTAGTGGGCGTATTAAAGAATTCTACCTTTCCCATGAGTGGTGATTAGACATGGCACCATAGCCCGTCGCTCAAGGACATTGTTATTGATTAATCAACAACCAACAAGACTAACTAACTAATGAAACCAAGCCTTTCGGTTTATGGGGAAACTCAGAGATCGCAAATTCATTTCTTTTGTCGTTGATTTGCAATGAATTTTTGCATACTTTTACCCGAAACTTTTTACCTTAACAAAACAGCATCATCATGGCATGTTGCGTTTTCCATGAATTTAAGGAAAGATGCTCTGGTTTGAGAACAAAGCCTTACACAAGACATACAATTTTTAGCATAATAAGCTGCTACAAAAGAGCAACAAATATTTTTAAATTTCAATTCAGATTACGAAAGTCTTACAGTGGCAACTAACAATTGACAGTTATAGACTAAATCTATCATTGAAAATTCTACGCTCTCCATTATTTGCCTAACAATTACTCCATCTTCGATACAAAAAATATGACGATTTTGATATTTGAGGATGTTTAACAGTATTATTATTCTTCACTTAATGTCTGAAGAAACTGGCCAAATCTCATAATACAGTATGTACAGACGAGTTCAAAGGAATATGGCCAACAAGTCGCAGACAGCTCTTGGGGGAAGTTCGTCATCTGTTGTACTTCATATTTTCAATCTAGTACCGGATGTGTTCAAAATCGATTATCAATAAGAGAAAAAGTCGCACGTGCCAGATGGTCGAGCAAGCGTTTGGAAATGTGACATAGTGTGTGCTCTGGTGCTTTTTGAATGCAATGGGCCTCTTTAAAAGATACAGTAACTTGACGTAGAGCAAGGAAACGAAAAAATTGAGCTTGGAACTTCATTTCTGGCAATGCTATAGTTCAGTAGGCAGGGACAGCATTGACGACATAATAACTAACTAGAGAATAGATGCAACCAACAAAGGCGCTACATTTTTTATGAAAGTACTAACGATATTCATCGCGAGATGCTGGTCTCATTGGAACTAATATCATTTACTGCAGGAATCTTGCTTTATGTGATACAGTTTCACGAGGTTGGCAAGCCTGAGGTCCATTTCTGGGTTGAATGGCACCCCTTACCTTTTTTTTGCGGACTTCCTTACCGCTACTTGGATTGGAATCCCATCAGTTCAAGAAGAGAAATGTATTCATCTTACTTAACTTTTATTAAAACATATTATTTGATCCACCAACGAATTAGACTTGGCTGATCTGGCTAGCCCTTGGTTCTTAAATAAGAATATGGTTTTGGTCAATCACGATATAGGCCTCTAGGTGGTTTTCCAAACTCTTTTTCTTGAAATGGGGGCCAAAATTTCAGGTTTCGTAAACAAATCTCTATTCGCGGCAAAGTGAAAAAATATGATAGATTCCCTGGAGTTTCTGGTAAATTCCGATAGTTAAAACCACCACCTAAATACCTCAAATTAACATAGAAGTGGGAAGAGACGCGATGAAGTAGAATGAGGCATCCAAATCTTAATGTAAGAGAGGTCACGGCTAGATGCACTTTTCTAGCCCTTTTCAAGAAACCCTCCAGACAGACCACAAACCACACCCGCAGACGGAGAACCAATCTGATACAAACTTTGCCACTTCCTATGAGAACATTATACGTATTGTGTCAGGGTCGGCTTTGTTGACCGGGCGAGACTCGCTCCTCCAACCCTGGAATATATCTATCAAAAAATGCAGTTCCTAAAGGAATGTTTGAAGTATACAAATGGAATGGAAGCTGTTATTTGTGAGTCTCATCCTTTGAAGCAATTTGGTTGAGCTGAGAATAACCATCATTGGTGGTGTTTGCTTGAATACCTCCCTCATAAATAACAAATGCCAAAAGATTATGAATCGTTACAAAATAAAAAGTTTTCGGTTGAATAGACTCTATCACATCTAGTAAAAGGTTAAAGTCCAACAAGAATAGGCCTATATTTAGCTCAATAGAAAATTGAGAAAATATGTATTACATATTGGCCTAAAAAAGCATGCTTCCATCTTGGAAAAAATATATATCTTTTGTTCGAAAAGTGCAAAAATGTTTTGCAGAAAACAAAAAGTATTTTTTTTTCGGCCACTTTCTTACATCACACTTGTTCTTATATCATTCTTTACACTACATAGGTATTGTAAAAATAATTCTTATTTAACCAAGCAACTACTCTTTATACATCATGACGGTGATTGGAGTGGCTCAAGCAATAAATGAGAAAATAGCCTTCGCAAAATGTTCAGGGTTTTTCAAGTTTCAACCCTTTTTCATACCATGGTATATGTCTAGGCATTACCAAAAAATCTTCAAGAACTGCGTAAGACAACAGATTTAGGTCTCGTGGCTTTGTTCTTTGTGCAGGACCCACATGTCGTATAATCTATCTTCTTTGGGCATTTCCTTTTGGCCATGTATTCCTTGAAATAGTCCGAGGTCGTAATACTTTTTGAGCATACGTTTGGAAACTGATGCTTGGATTTTATTACTAATGGTTGCTGAAGCTAGCTTGAAACTGTTCGTATTCGATAAAAAGGTGATTGGTACGAGGAACATGGTCTAGTAATTAATGATGATAACTTTGTTATAAGCTCGTCCAGGTATATGAGCGAGTAAACCGCGGCCATTTGGATGACGAAGCCAACTTACCTTTTCAAGTAAGTGTCGTCAATTTTAAAAGTAAATATCATTTAAAGGCCTCGTTCTTTTAAAGCGGCGTTTAAAATAGTCACATAATTCTATTGCATATATTGCAAACCAATCAGAAATACTGTGCAAAATAGAGTATAGGCTGAATCGAGAAGAAAAAATATATCGCACGCAATTGCCATTAATTCGCATTCAATGTGGCTAAAAGGGGGGGGGGGCAGGCTTATCTACTTTTCCGTATGTTTCACCATTTGGTCTATAGCAAAAATACATTTAAAAGAGGCGGTTTTTTCTACAATTTTTGTCGTGAGTTAAAGGTTTAAGTGCCTTAAAAAACGGCGAGTTGCAGTGTTGCATTTCTAGTTAGCTACAATAACACTCAGCCAAACTTGACTCTTTGGATATGAAGCTGAAAATTATCTGTTCATGGCAATTAGATGGCGAGTTAAAGTAAGTTGGCCAAATAATCCTTAGTTTTATTTGTCTTGAAATATTTTTTGAGAATTATTTAATATTGGAAGATTTTGGATGTACCTCAATGAGGTTTCTGAGAATTGAAAAGATGGAATAAAAGTGCTTTACTTCTCAGTGGGAAAGCTCCAAGGAGTTGATTTTATTGTTTAGCCCCATGTACTGCATAAAGGTAAGGAATGAGTTGAGAAGGCTCTAAAATTACAGGTCTTGTAGAGCCGATACCTTTTATTCCTCATTTCATGGCGGCGCCTCACATTCATATTCATGAGAACACGTGAGTTCAGGCATGCCACGAGTCTTTGTTTGAGTGCATGTCAAGAGTTATTTATACTATATACAGTATGATAAAGGCTACTTCAAGCGGCGAAGGTCACTGCAATTGGGGATCGGGAGTCGTGGGGAAATCATCCAATTGGACAGACCTTTCTTCTAACTGCGATTATGGGCCTTCTCCGAGTTATACGAGAGACCTTCTTGGACTTTGGTAGAAATACCTCCATTGCGGGCTTGAACAATGCGATGAAGGCCAAATCAATCATCCGCTCTCTCATCTGGTTGACTCTCTTCAGTGTCGGTTTGTACTTCACGCTGGTCGGGATTATCAGCGTGGTCAAGGACTACAATCAATACCCCGTTGTTACCAAAACCGAACTTCAACAAGAGAAGCTCGTCAACTTTCCCGCCATCTCTATTTGTAACCATAACAGGTCAGCTAAAACTTTGCTTTGAGCATGATCTGAATTAATTTTCATTACCCATGAGAGGTCAAAAGCTTGGGAAATCCCGCTCCTCAAATTACGTACACCTCTTTACAGGGTTCATTGTAATAATCTACTCACTCAATACTACACGTTGAAGGAGGTTCTAGAAAATGGAACTACAACTTCTGGACTGAATCAGACCATTCTGATATTGAGCGAGCTCTTTGATAAGACCGGTTGTCGAGCACAAGTGTGTGACCAAATAATCGAACCTTTGGCGGTTAACCGTTCTGCTACAGTGAACTATTCCTCCACAGATTGGAACTTGGTGAGGTTGGCGCAGATCGAGTAAGGCATTTCCTCTTTTACATTGGAAATAACCTTGGGGGTTGTTAGAGGCATTTAATTTTGTTTCAGTTGCAATTTGGAGTCTGAAGAACGGGAACTAATATGTTACCACTTGGCTTTTGCTTATGAGGAAACGACCAACAATTCCAAGTACACGGGACCCGTGGTAAAGCGGGTGACGAAAGCTCAAACTTCTTTTAAGTGCGGACAGGTGAATGTTTGCAAATATGGCGTGGTTGAAGTGACTAATGACAAGGCAGGGCCCATTTCTGACGTGAAAACGGGTGGTGGCAAACCGACCATTGCATATCGCTACCCAGAGGCCTGTTCAAGCGATGGTAAGCGTCAAAGTCAATGCAACGATCGAGAGCATTTCTTTTTGTATCATCAGCATAGGAAGAGCTACTAAAAATACTACTTTTAAGCGGAGCAAGGAAGCCAGTGAAAAGCAAAGGGCCTAAGATGGAGCCCTGGGGAACACCCGGCTTGACATCATCTTCATCACTAAAAGATCCCTCAACCTTAAGTAATTGCTTCCTACCACAAATGAAACTTCTTTACCAATCGGCAACTTTGCCTTGGATCCCAATCTTATGGAGCGTGTAAACTAAAAGACCATGACAAGACCATGATCTACCTAGTCAAAGGCCTTGTCTAGGCCGAGATAGACTACCTCGACTGACTCAAGTCAGTTGATGACCTGCTCTACTTGCTCAATCAGTTGGGTAACCGTGTTAAAATGCGCTCAGAACCCGTGCTGACTCTGCGGAAGGACTTCATGGACTTTATTTCAAGATATTTTACTGGTTTGAACTTTTTTGCGATCTTCTCAAATGCCTTCCCGATATTCGAAGTGTCAGAATTCGGCGTATAATTATACGGGCGAATTATCCCATCCTTTAAAAATTGGACCAAGATCTAAAGCATCTTCATCTGTGACTGCCAGATCACCCAATCACTCAACTAGACTCAACTCGACAAGCTCAACAGAGCTCACGAAAAGAGTAATAAGCTCCAAAACTCTGGGGAATTGCAAACACACTTGAGAGCATGGTCCAGTTTTTCAAAGCAAATGAGTGAATTTTACATCGAAAAAAGATCCAACTTATGTAGGACATTTCGACCTTTTTCGACCTAATATCAACTCCCTCGTTTTAAAAGGTTGGGCTAGTTAGCCAATTGAGAAGAAATTTTAGGGTGTTGACAATACTGGATTTCCACACAGTAATGACTGTTTACACTCGTAGGTGCTCATTTTACTAATCGCATCCACACCTCTGGAATTGCTTATCGACAGGAAGACAAACTTTTTCTCCGGACCCAGGACTGGTTCCTTGCAGATATAAAGAAAGTCAGGATAAAAAAATTGCCCCACTACCCACCACCCCACACCCCCAGCTCCCTCAATTTGGACTTCAGTCTTTAGGCTGATGCCGAGGGAGTTGCTTGCAACAAGCCTCTCTCATCAAACACAGCTTTGAAGGCCAGCATTAAGTCTGCTGGGAGTTACGTGTCCAAGGACTACGTCCAAAATGTTTTGCAAGAGTTTCCGCCCGATGTTGAAGGCTCTAATTGCGGCCCATGGAGGCCATAGTGAGGAACGATGAGGAAAACTAAACTTCAAACAACATTTGATAACTATTATAATAGCTAATAATTCACTATTATTTTGATTTATTACGACAGATTTGTCATTGGACTATTGGTAGATTTACAGGTTTACATGTTGACATTTGTTCCCTACCACGGTGTCTTCTCTACGAAAGTTTTGGACTAGGCCGCCGTTTGAGGCGTCGTGTCCATCCACATACTCTATTTTGAAAAATATCAATAATAAATAGATAGTAAATAAATTGATCGAAACACAGATAGATAAATAGATAGCTAAAAACATACATAGATCAATAAATACATAGAAACATAGATAAATGATGAATAGTAATTTACATATAAAGAATAAATTATGTGCGATAGAAATAAAGATCTAAGGTAGAGATAACTGCCAGGTTTTTTGTTATTCGCGGTTTAGTGATTTGGGATGTCACTGTCAAGCTACTAAATATGCCGCATGGAGTAAGCAGCTCCGTTCGTGGTCTATGTCTCGGCAAACCCTGGTACTGGGAATTTCAGACCAATAAAGAACGAAATTGTATGAGTAGGATCGCCTTCAACGAACTTGTAATGTGAATATCCCCCAACAATCTTGAAATTGTGCACAATGTTGCCATTGGACTTTAAAAGTGGTGCTTAACTGTCAAAGAAATACAATTTTGTTGACCCGAGGGTGTCTTTTACGAATCAAGATGTCAATAGAGTGCCTTTGGGTCGTTATAAAGTGCCACCCTACTTCAATCAGAGAGTAAAGAGTTCAGATCCCTTTTCAAATAATTTAGAGGTGCTTTTTATCTCAATGGAAAAGAAACTCCAGAACGCCCAGAAAAGTATAACAAACAAGCAGAAGAAAATTTCCTCAACCTCTCCTCAACCAATGAGAGGCTCGTTATATAATTATGGAGAGTATCTGGAGCATTGTCTCCCCTGCCATAACCCAGTGTTCCATTGCCCAATTCTGTCTGCTCAATCTGTTCTTATCATCTTCCTTTCTTACATGCCCACTGAGTTGTATTCTAGTCATCTTCTACATAATTGCGAAATTCATTATCCATTTTAGTGCGAGCATATCTTGCAAGAAAATTTCTTCATTTTACATGCTGACATGACGAACGTCGCAAAAAACAATAGTACGTACGAGCTATTCGATTAACCGGCGTTCTTTGCATAACCACTCTAAAGTATGCCTTTTTAGTACTCGTATTGCATACTACATCTAACTTTTCAGCCTCCAACAATGACAATGAACCCAATCAACAGAATGGGCAAAACCCAGATGAACAAGGCCCAAATGAAACCCAAACCGGAGACACCACGAATGAAACTTCAAATGGAAGTCAAGGCGGAGGAAGTGCAAATGCATCTATAAATGGAACTGATGAAGGGACTACAAACGGAAATTCAAGTGGAACCCAAGGAGCAGGAGACACAACGAATGGAACTTCAAATGGAACTCAAGGCGGAGGAAGTGCAAATGCATCTATAAATGGAACTGATGAAGGGACTACAAACGGAAATTCAAGTGGAACCCAAGGAGCAGGAGACACAACGAATGGAACTTCAAATGGAACTCAAGGCGGAGGAAGTGCAAATGCATCTATAAATGGAACTGATGAAGGGACTACAAACGGAAATTCAAGTGGAACCCAAGGAGCAGGAGACACAACGAATGGAACTTCAAATGGAACTCAAGGCGGAGGAAGTGCAAATGCATCTATAAATGGAACTGATGAAGGGACTACAAACGGAAATTCAAGTGGAACCCAAGGAGCAGGAGACACAACGAATGGAACTTCAAATGGAACTCAAGGCGGAGGAAGTGCAAATGCATCTATAAATGGAACTGATGAAGGGACTACAAACGGAAATTCAAGTGGAACCCAAGGAGCAGGAGACACAACGAATGGAACTTCAAATGGAACTCAAGGCGGAGGAAGTGCAAATGCATCTATAAATGGAACTGATGAAGGGACTACAAACGGAAATTCAAGTGGAACCCAAGGAGCAGGAGACACAACGAATGGAACTTCAAATGGAACTCAAGGCGGAGGAAGTGCNGGGGGGGGTATCCAGTGTCCATGTGGGGCTTGCAGGGAGAGAATAAAAAAAACAGGTCTTTTGTTTACAGAACTATATGATGTTAGAGTGGCTATATTGAAAGATTTTTGAAAATATCTCAAACGTTCTTCCCTAACGAAAAAAATGATGGAAATCTCCTAACTCTTACATTTTCGAGAAATCGTCTCTTTTAAAGCAATTCAAAAGCAATAAATGACACCTTGGGCATCTTTTTTTCGATTTCAGTTGTCAATGGTGATTTTACTGCAATAATTCTAGCAACGTTCATTGCCTACCTTTCTAGATTGAGCAGCACGGAGTCCTCGTTTGGCACTAGTACTCCCGGTTTTATTCAAGAATGCACGTATCGAGGGAAATCGTGTTCGGATCCAAAGTAAGCACTTGAATTGCCTAGATTATCCAGAAACCCTTGAACTCGACCCAACCCACGTTGTATCCATTAAGATTTTGGTTTGCCCAAGACACGCCAGGATATGGCAATTGCTACTCGTTTAACGCAGCCTTTGCCGACATCGATGATGCGGCTCCCCGGAAGGCCTCCCTCACGGGTATCACAAACGGTAACTAGCCGAATTTATTTGATACTTCCCACTTGATTTCTCTAATGCTTGGTCAACTGAATATCCTACAGGGTTTAGCATTCAGCTGTTTCTGGATCAGGAAAATTACATGCTCAAAAAGCTGTCAAAGAAGGCTGGTGCTCGATTAGTGATCCATGACACCAGATCACCACCATTACCCGATGAATACGGAATTGATTTGCAACCAAACACAGCAAGTTCCATTGCGATTCAAAAGGTGGATACGACTCAGTGAGTGTCTGTAGTCGTCGTCGTCGGAGAATCTAACTGGACATTTTTCTCTGTAGAATGATGTTGAGCGAAAGGCAGCTCCTTATGATAGCAATTGCTCTGATTCGTGGACTAGCACTGGCTACAACATTGACACGAACATGACCTATACTTTAGCGGTAAGAGTCAGTTGATCAAAAGGAGTGGTGTCCTTATTCCTTTTTCATTGTTTGGACGCATTGCCTTTGATTCCCCTCTATCTGTTTCTTAAGTTCTATTTCGGATGAGTGCATCAAGGTTTGTTCCCTTTTCATTCTTGGAAGACAGGTCTTTAGTTTGTGCAAAGTCTACAAATGTCACTTAACTTGTTGGACGTATCGGGTGCTTAAAAATCTATGCAACACTTTTGTAAGTCAGGATAATGCCATTTTGAGGAACCCAATGGTTCTAAGTAAAATCATTTTACAAAAGATGGCTTTATGTCGACATACAATAAAATATGGGTGGCGTGCCACTGCTCCACCATTCATTTTCTACATGTGCCCCTTGGCTCAGCCATAGATTTCTAGACAGTGGATGTCGGACGACCGACCACTCGGCTGGTAAAACAGTACAATGGATGGTCTCCTGAGAATTGATCACAAACCGGTTTCTTGTACTGTTTATTTCTGTGTTTTGTGATATGTTCTGAAAAGACATCGAATGCAAGTGAAGTTGATACGAAAAGTTGTTGTGCTTAACTCTGCACGGTGTTAAGAATGCTTTTTAAGCAATTTTCAACTATGCTCTCACGACTTTTAAGGGCGGTTTTTTAAGTCAGTAAATCAAGAAGTTGAATTTCTGTTTTGTAAAAAGAGACAATTTATGATCAAAATACTGTAAAATGACCCTTAAAGCACACTTAATAGCACATCAGACTAAAAGTGCAAAATATCAAAACCATTAGATATGTTAGTTGCACCATCAGTAGAAATTTCATTGACATATATCGAGCGGATGCTTAGCTATTGCAAACTGAATGTACCAATTTTCGTCCAAACTGGCCACACAATTCCATGACGCCGATTTGCCACAAATTAATTGACATATTAAGTACATTTTCGATTATAGATACTCAGATGAATTATTTATGTCATATTGTGTGATGCTATATTAACAAAAAATAAAATATTGGATAACTTAAAACATATTTGAAATGCATATTTTTTTTTTTTGTTTGTTTTTTCACGGGCTTTTCTAACCGCTACAGGGAATGTAATCCCCAGTACTATTAAAATGAAAGATTATAATTCGTCTATTTATTACCTTTCAATTTTTATATGATATTTGGTCTACCAACGAATTTGAGTTGGCAGACCGAGCTAATCCTTGAATGTAGGGTTGATCTGGAATGCTATCTAAAAATTTGTCCAAGTCTGACTTGAAAGATGCTACCGGATCAACAAGGCCTACGTATTCCCTACGAATATCAGAGGGAAGCAAATTAAACAATGAAGGAGCCCGAGAAAGAAGAGATGTGGACTTCATTGTTCGAACTAGCCTGGATTCTCGAAGACTTGAAGGTGCTCTCAAAACGCACATTAAGCCTCTACGGTCACTAGAATTGACCCTAAACCCTGGGTTGGGACAAAGCTCATGGATACTTTTGAAAACGTACAATATCAGATACCTTTCGTACCTTCTCTGAGTACTGTACAATCCCAACCGTTCTAACCTTTCCCAATACGAGAGCTCTCTCATTCCTGTGATGTTCCTAGTGAAACATCTTTGGACTTGCTCGACCTTTTGCAAACCTGCTGAACTCATTGGAGCCCAAATGGGTGAGGCGTATTCAAGATGTGGCTGGACAATCGACTTGTACAGAGTTAGCATCGTGATGCTATCTCTGGACTTAAACGTGCGATATATCCAACCACACATTTGAAAAGCCTTACCCACCTTCAGCTGGATATGCTCATCGAACTTTCCATTATTTTGGAGGACTACACCTAGATCTTTCATAGATGAGACCTGCTCAATATCTTTACCTCCATTATCTACGAGTGGAGTATTTAAAGGAGTTGACCCAAATGTCATTGAGCGGAATTTCATTCCGTTCAGGGCCATATTACTCTCAGTTACCCAAGAGTAGATTCGATTTAAGTCCTTTGCAAGGCTACTGGAATCTTGGCCATTCCTACCAGAAACTAACTTTGTATCGTCAGCATAAGAAGAGAGACTGGCAGTGATACTAAGCTTTTGAAGCGGGGCAACGAATATTATAAACAAGAGGGGCCCTAAGATCGAACCCTGGGGAACACCTGACTTGACATCATGTTTGTCACTAAGGGATCCCTCAACCTTAACCAATTGCTTCCTACCAGAAATGAAACTTTTTAACCAACTGAGAACCCTGCCTTGGATCCCAATTTCATGGAGCCTGTTAACTAAAAGCCCATGATCTACCTTGTCAAAGGCCTTGGCAAAGTCGAGATAAACTACATCAACTGATTCATGACTCTCTAGTCCCTCAATAACCCGCTCAATATGTTCAATCAGTTGGGTAACCGTGCTAAAATGTGCTCGGAACCCATGCTGGCTAGGAGGAAGGACTTCATGAATATCAAGAAATTCAACAAGTTTGAACTTCATGATCTTCTCAAACACCTTCGCAATATTCGAAGTGAGAGAAATCGGCCTGTAATTACTGGGGAGCGACTTATCTCCCCCTTTAAAAATTGGAACAACATGAGCTAACTTTAGTGAAGATGGAAACTTGCCCTGATCCAAGATGCAGCGCATCAAGTACGAGAAAACAGGAGCGAGAACCAGTGAGCATCTCATCAGAAACTGAGATGTCACACCATCAGGACCAGGAGAGCTGGAAAGCCTCAAGTCCCTTATGGCCTCTAAAGCATCTTGATCTGTGACTACAAGATCATCTAAACGCTCAGCTTGACTAACCATGTCAATCTCAACAGACTCATCTTCAGAGCAATGAGCTGTTGCTTCCGAACTCAGTGGGGTTGAAAACACACTAGAGAACTGATCTCCAAGCATGTTAGCCATAGTCTCTACATTGCTAATGGCTGCCCCATCAACCTCAAAAGGCCCAACAGAGTGTTTCATTTTTCTCTTAGAGTTCGCATAAGAGAAAAATGCCTTCGGATTCGACCTGACCTCCTGAACCACCTTACTCTCAGTTTGTAACTGGTCATATTCGATGGAGGCCTTAATCTTACCCTGAACTACGTCCAACTTTTTTTGGAGAGCAGCCACAATTACTGGATTCGAAGTGCTCTTCAGCCTTTTTGCTAGTTTGCAACTCTTTTTGAACAAAGTCTTCCTATATTTTGGAATTTTTGTCCGTGTACCACCTTTCGGAACACATTCAGAGATTGCTAAACTGGAGCAAACTTCCTTAAAAACTGAAACTAACTTATCAATGGCTGCATCTATGGACGATTCCTGTTTCAGAATTGAAATCAGGTCAAGTTCTTCTAATCTTTCTATAATCAACGGCCAATGTTCATCTTTGAACTTGAACTTAGCCAAACCGACCTTTTTGGCCGGTTTTACTCTAGAGCACGCCGGCTTTTGAGTAATGGTCGACCCTATCTCAAGAACATGATGATCTGACAGATTAGTAGGTGTCACATGGACATACTGGATCAGATCAGGGTCATTGGAAAAGACCAAGTCGAGAACGCTATTCTCTCTAGTGGCTACACCAACGTGCTGGGAGAAATTGCGCAAGATCGCGAATTCTTCCAGCTTTTCGAACGACTGAGATGTCGATTTCGAAATGGGAATATACCCATCAGGACTAACCTCCCACTCTACAACGCTAGCCGGAAAATTAAAGTCCCCTACAAAGAAAACCTTCGAGCAAACTGCCAGGTCCAACTCATTTCCAGTGAATTGGAGAGCTGACGAAAAAGAGCTTGCTGAACAAGAAGGGGGTCTATACATTGTAACAATAGACAAATCAAGACCTCGAAGATGACAAACTAAGACCTCTACTTCTCCATTCGACATTTGTACATGACTAATGTGCAAATCATTCCTAACATATAGGCATACGCCCCCATGTGGGAATATGGGATTATCAGGGCGTATCCTATCACAACGAACTAAGTTGAAACCAACTATGGTTAGTTCTTCATCTAAGACCCCTGGCCGAAGCCAGGTTTCTGTTATAGAGATGAATGCAATCTCTCTCTCAACGGCTAGTTCTTCTAAGATCTTAACTTTTGTGCTGTCTTTTTTAGAAATCAGACAATGCACGTTCAAATATAGCCCCTTTACGGGCCTCTCTTTTGACGGACCAAGTTCACAAGATCTTGGACCATCCTCTCCAACCGTAAAAAATCCCTCTTATCAACAAAGCTACGTTCTACTGGAGGCAATGCATGAGCTAATGGGGATGGTTGGGTTTGAGGAATGGGTTGGGCAGCTACATTTGAATAGGAACGTATTTTGGGAATAGGGGTGGGGCAAGGAATATTAGGGAGGAGAGTTTTTATAGGAATAGGGGTGGATTGGGTATTTGAAGGAAGAGGAGGGAATTGGGAGAGAGGGTGGGGGGTAGGAGGAGAGGGAGGGAGGAAGCTAAATGGGTTAAGGAAGGGGGGTGGGGTGGGATTAGGTTTAGGAATAGGGTCAGCTCTAAAACTACGAAACTGAGCTATCCTATTTCTCGGCTTTCTTTGCGTCCCTTCAACATGGACGGAGGTACACCGTACATTAAAGCACGTCTTAAGTCTCATGGACTGACGGCACATGTACGGGTGAAAAAAAGGACAATCTACCTTTGAACATCCCTTCTTACTATTGTACTTCTCAAGGCCGAACTTGAGAAGTTTTTGACACCATTTAGGGTGGTCAAACTGACAGCCTTTTCCTTCTTCAGGACAAGGCTGCTTTCGATAAACAGGACAGACTATTTTCTCTACAACTGTCTTTTCCTGCGCTTTTTCAAGAGGAGATACTACTTCAACTTCTACGTTGGTCAAATTAGTCGACTTCTCAACTACTGGGTGAGCCTGTTCTTCAAGCAGCACCCTGGTTTCATTGACCCAAGCAACTAAAGCCTCTATAATAAACGGCTTATTGACTATGGAAGGATCCTTTCCAGCTAAGACCAGGTCCAAACATTGTCTAGCCTCTTTGCTGACTTTTCCTAAAATAGCTTCCATCATGAATGCAGGAGGAACTATCTATTAGTAACAAAATCAACAGGCCAAGAAAAAGAGAAGAAAAGAACTAAAAAAGCTGTGCAATCTTGTCCTGAGATACAGGACAACAGAGCAAAATAGGAATGAAATACTTCACATCAAACTAACATACAAATCAAAGATGGAGATAGTAAACAAGAAGTAAGTGACAGAGAAAAGCAAGGAATCAAGAACATATGTAAACTAGGACATCAACAAGAAAACACAGAAATAAACTCAACTAACTGGTCGAACACAAAATAAATCAATACAGTAATGAACAATAAATTCTAACTCTAAAGGACCAATACAATCAAACTGAAGAACTACACATAACGATTTGGAACTAGAAAAACTACACTACAAATCAGAAAGAAACTGCTAAAGCTAGACATAAACATAAATGAGCAATAAACTTATTAGGTTTTAAAGTAATTACGTCTTACCAAAGAGCCGTGAAAAACCAAACCTAATTGAGTGAATGAATCATTTGGATGTAATACTTAATAAATGTGCTTCATACACCTGGTTGTGCAGCTCATTGTTATTTCATAAAAACCAATGCCATTTTAATGAAACGCTTATGATCAAACACGTACTAAGCTTTTAGTCACGGTTCAAATTGGAAAGCTTAACCGCTTAATAGAATGCAGCAATTTTTTGAGCATGCAATAATGTAATACTTTTTGAACGAATTCTGAATTTCATTTCCAAAATATGTTTTTGAAATGTGCTTTTAATGACTTCGCATACCATTTTTAACTAATATAGCCTCTTTTAAAGAATAGTTAAGGTCAGGGAACCATTAGGGCATTTGTCACCTAGTTTTGACAAAAACTGGAACATTCAACTTGCAATAGCTAAGTAGCCGCTTTATATATGTCCAAGAAATTTCTACTGATGGTGCAACTAACATATTTGATGATTTTGATATTCTACACTTTTGATCTGATGTGCCATTAAGTGTGTTTAAGTGTTTTGATCGAAAACTGTTTCTTTTACAAAACAGAGATTGTACTTCTTGATTTACTGATATCTAAAACCGTCTTTAAAAGTCTTGAGAGCATAGTTGAAAGTTATTTTAGAACATGCTTGACACCGTGTCTGCGCACCAGTCGCTGCACCTGCTGAAGTGGAGCAGTGAAGATTCGCAATTCAATGTCACGACTTTATAATCATCATGTGAACGATGAATATTGAAACAAGTAGCTGATGCGATTTATTTTTAGGCGTGCCAAAGATATTGCCTTCAGAAGGATCTGATTGACAGTTGTGAGTGCTTTCATCCGGATTTGTACCAAGCAGCCATCCCTCTGCACGAAAATGTCAGGACTTGTAATGTCCTTCCTGTATCAAATAGTAAGTCAATTCTATTGTACAACATTAGGATCACTTTCAAATTCATACTTTTCCCTCGGTTGATCTCGAACTATATCGTACTGAAAATTGGAACAAGTATAACTTCCGATTAAGTTTCCATTGTGGAAAAAAATGCATTGTGATGTTTCCTTTTGAAATTTTCATGAAAATTCCCAAACACATCTTAGCATTTTTCTAGCTCGCAAAACCATAAGAAGCAGCTTTGATCTTATTGCCTTATGGATTGCTTACTTACCTAATATGCTCAATAAACATGCTGTCGCATATGTGAAAAAAACTTTGGGGTCGTAATACTTTAACTGTATTTTTACATTGGCCCAAGGGCGTACAAGTTATTACTCCAAGTATTGTCTTCACTGCACGTAAATGTTGGTTAGGAAATCGTCCAACGCTTATCAAAGCTATCTATCGAGCTCATGCAACATTTGCTTACTTACAGACACCGACTACACTTGTTTTGAAAGGGTTTTTGAAGAATACAACAAATTGAAACGAAACTGCTCGTGCACTGTGGCATGCCAGTAAGTTCCAAAGCCCCGGTTATAAGCTAGCATTTTTAGTCGAAATAACTCAATTGTATCTTGCAGAGAAACAGAATTTGCCAGCACTGTTTCCGTGTCCAAATGGCCTTCCAACCAGTATTTCGTAAGTACATGTATTTACAAAAAAAATGTCATCATTTCGACTTAATGACCTTTTATCTGCGTTGAAACCGCTTGTCTAGGTTGAATTTGGCTTAAATTTGAAAGGCGTCGAATATTCCCAGGATGATCTTAAAGGTAAAGGGGATAATTCAGGCGAAGTTCAATCCGAGCTACAACAGAACTACGTCCAAGCTGACATCTACTATCAAACTTTGAATGTTCGTTCAATCGTCCAAGAGGCGAAGTATTCGGTACGTGACAATTTACGAATTATTATGAGCGATGCACGAGGAGGTAACGTTGGCCTCATTAGCTAAATGGCTCGGGTTCAAATCCCGTTGTGAGAAGTCAACCCATCTGATGGAGCTAGAGTAACTGAATAATCGGAGAGGTTGCTGCGTTATCAAAGCAAGAGTTGTCCCAAGTAAACCTGATGCAATGGTTAAGCTTACCTGGGCCATAAACTTGAATGGATGATATTTTGCAGATCTCCACTCATAGTAGCTAAAATGCCCTGTAACGTTTTAACGGAAAACTACATACACATCTTAGCATTTTGATATATTTTAAACACTAAAAAAATCAGTATTTCTCAGCAACCTATTTGATGGAAATCATGGGCACACTGGGTTAGCACTTGAATTCGAATTTAGCTTATGATCTACTGTGTAACCACTATTTAGTTATATGTCACTAATAGCCTTGTTTTCATACGTTTTGTTGTGAAATGCCCAGGTTACGTCTTTTGTCAACTTATCAGACACTATTTATAGATTTTCAATAATACAAAAATAAATGGATATTGTTATTTTTCTTGTGCAATTTCAAAAGAGCTTATTTAACACCATTGAAATATTTTTGCATTAATTTGTAAACATCATGAAATATAGTTCCCCTTCCTAATAAGAGGGGTTATCCGAAACAAAAATAGTGGTGTTATTTTAGAAAATTGATTTTTTTTTTGTGCGGACTTCCTTACCGCTACCGGGATTGGAATCCCAGCAATTCAAGACGAGAAGATTATTCATTTTACTTGGCTTTTGTTTATATATATATATTATTTGATCGACCAACGAATTGGAGTTGGCTGATCTGGCTAATTCTTGAATATAAGGTTGATCCGGAATTTTAGTCAAAAAACTTGTCCAAGTCTGACTTAAATCTTGCTACTGGATTATCCCCTACATAAACCCTACGAATATTTGAGGGCAGCAAATTGAACAATGTAGGAGCCCGAGAAAGAAGAGAGTTGTACTTCATTGTTTTAATTAGCCTGGATTCTTGAGGGCTTGAAGGTGCTCTCAAAACGCACATTAAGCCTCTACGGTCACTACAATTGACCCTAAAATCCTGGGTTGGGACAAAGCTCATGAATGCTTTTGAAAACGTACAATATCTGTTTGTTCCTGTTTTTTGCTTTGAGACTTTTACTCCCACGTATCTTTTCAGGAGGATGGTTATGTGGCCGCATTGGGAGGAGCCCTGAGTGTCTACATGGGGATTGCCGTGATCATGATTTTCGAGTTACTTGAATTGGTGATCGATCTAGTTCTCAACGTATGGAAATTCTACAACGGCGCAAATGAAGAGAAACACTGAGGCGACCTTCAACAAATAGTTTTACATTCATGTGTGTGACAAAAGCCATAATGAATAAAACAAAACCGTCACAAGTGAGGCCTGCTGTACCATTCATGTGTGTGACAAAAGCCATAATGAATAAAACAAAACCGTCACAAGTGAGGCCAAAATACAGCCTAATTGAATTCAATAGCGTTAGCCAATTATGTTAAGTGTTCGGAACAAAGCAAAGCAATAAAAGAACCATGATTGCCATAATTGCCAAGGCTTCTTCGAAAAGGCTGCCCGGCAATTTCCATTTGTCTGAAGGTCATTTTCAACGATCCCAACGTGATTCAAGCGGTGCACTTTGATAAGAAAATCAGACCCCCCGCAATTAACCCTTCCCTAAAATTAAAGATGATAGCAAATGGCATTCATCACCAATTTCTCCAAGGCGATTTTCAAGACCAGTTTCATTTGATACTCCCAGGAACCAAAGCTACGGATGACGTTAGTAAAACTGGTTTGGCGAACTTCGTCAGATTATATCCGCGATTCGTCCATTGCTGGATTGAGCCATGCGGCCAAGTCGCGAAATTTTATCCAATGGGCCTATTGGATGATCATCTTCACTGTAGGCTTTGGACTCACCCTCATGTCGATCATTGATATTATCGCCGATTACTACACGCACCCGGTGTCGACCATCTCGGACTTGAGACATGAGAATTCCGTGACTTTTCCAGCCATCACGGTTTGCAATTTGAACCGGATCAATTGCCTTAATTTGATGGTGACAACGGAACAGCTTCGCCAAGAGGAGACTCCAAATCCCCAAGACCTTGACAATTTGGACCAACTCTTTGACATCACTGGATGTCGAAGACAAGTGTGCTCATACCTTTCATCTCAAGTACCGGCCATTAGGAATACCAGCACGCATGATTCACAAGTCAAGATCATGGCCTACCTCCAATGCGGTCCCAAGACTGGCGTGAGGGAAGATTTCGAAAAGAATTGTTACTACCTGAAGCAAATGATTGATTTCGATCCGAATCTGTCGAAGGATGATCTCTTCACGGCAGATCAATTGTGGAACACCACTCAATGTACTATACCGGATGCTTGCAAACACTACCAAAGACCACTGCAGGCCTTGGACTTTGCACAAAAGCAATTCGTGTCGGGAAAAGAAATCCAATTGGAATGTGTTCAGAATGGCTTAATAGATGTCTTTGGAGATTTGGTACCCGATGGTGTCACAATTCCGCACTATGGTGGTGTGGGGATACCGGGTCTAGGAGGGTCCGTGACCACAACTTCTTCGACTTCGACATCAACATCTTCAACCACTACCACGACCACTTCCCAAGGTTTGTTGATTGAAACATGATCCGTTTATGTTCAATATTCATGAAATACTTTTGTTCCAATAGTTTCGAGTGAAAATGGCACAGGTGAGGAAAACATAATTGGTGAGACAATTTTATGCTCAGAAATTTGACGAGGAATTGCTCTGACAATTTTGCTTTACAGGTTACGCTTTTACAACCACAGTGACTAGCCGTGAACCCTCTACATCATTGAACCCACCAAACACTTCTGCTATTCCCTCCTTTACCACCAATTCAAACGACAATGCTAATACAGGCACAATAAGCACCATTCATGAGTCAACATTCAATTCAGTCCCAACCACAACCACAATACCTAACATATTAACAGTACATACACATAGTACAAGAACTCCCAACACCACCATTTCAACCGTGATAAACTTTACAACTAACATCCCCACCACCACAACTACTGCTACCACTACTACCGTCACTACCACAACAACAAACTTCACAACCACCACCATAGGTACTACAACTACCGCCACTATAACCACCACTACCACAAGTACTACCACCACCACTACCACCACAACAACAATAACAACAACAACAACTATATCCTCCACTACAACCATCAGTACCACAACCACCACCACCACCGCAGGTACTACAACTCCCCTCACTATCCCGCCTACCGCCAGCATTACAACTATACCAACCACCTCCACTACAACCACCCCTGTCACAAGTACTACTACTACTGCTACCACCATCACCACCACTACCACCACTACCACAACAACAACAACAACAGCAACAACAACCATATCCTCCACCACAACCACCAGTACCACTACCACCACCATTCCCACGACCTCCACAACAACCACCTCAACAACCACTAGTACAACAACCACAGCAACGACGACGATGACAACAACGACAACATCAGAAACCACCACTACACCCTTCTTTGTAGTTCCCAGTTTGACACCCACAATACCAACTACTCAACTTCCGGTGGTGACGGTTCCTCCTCCTCCATCATTTCCATGGGGCGTAAGTAGACCATCCGAAAACGTGAAAATCTCCCTTGAGACTAAAAATTGGAACTTTTTTTCGATTCAGAGGCGGAAAAAGCGCAATTTGGACAATTTCGAATGGCCAGTTGACTTAGAGGAGCTTGGGTCTGGTTTCCAATCACCATTTCCTGACATTACGAGCCAAGATGGCCAAACGATAGACGGTCAAGTGATTCAAGAGGATGCCTTTTTGCGCGTGTTCATGAGCCTGAGCCCGAAACTGAGGAAACGAATTGGTCATTCCTTTGGCTCGAAATCGACGCATTTGGCCAACATCACTGGCATGTTTTCTGATTGCACATTCCGAGGCAGCAAATGCAATAATGAAACGTAAACTGAAAAGCCAGCTTATCTATCCCTTCCCGTTTTGATTGTGATAACTTTCGTCATATTAGATTGTGGAAAAAGGTGAATATTCCCAGCTTTGGCAACTGCTTCATCTTCAATTCCGCATTCAACGAAACGGATCAAACTCAGTCCAGAAATGCTACGCTAACGGGAGCTGCCAATGGTAAACGACAACATCAACAATTTCCCAAGATATATTGAGTTGATTTATGAATTCTCCCAAAAATGTAGCACGATGTGAACCCACCATCGTTACCTCCCGTCTTTGAAAAGGAATGATGATAATTTTTCCCAATGAAAACTTAATTCTTTCAAAACATACTTCTTGTAGGAATGTCCTTGCAATTATTCCTGGACCAGGACTCGTACATGCTGAAGGGCCTTTCCCAACAGGCTGGGGTTCGTTTAATCATTCACAACCCAGCTACATATCCCTTAGCGGATGAATACGGCATTGACTTGCAACCAAACACGGCTAACTCGATCGCTATTCAAATGGTATTTACACTCGTACCTTGATTGCTTTGTCACATAAGCATGCCTTTGATATTACGCTACTAGGGAAGGAAAATGTTCAGTTTTGTAGTCGGGATTCATGTTGTTTTTTAATAACAATAATGACCGAGTTTTGATTGCAGAATAAGATTTCCAGGCTGCCAGAGCCCCATCCATCCAATTGTATCACTAATTGGGAGCAGACCGGAATGAATCAATCACTCATGATTGAGACCAAGCCGACATATTCACTGGGGGTGGGTATATATTATATTGCGCTATTTTGGGGGTTGATTTATATGGATTCTGACAAACGCCGACGTTTCCGTTCAATAGGCTTGTTATCGCCATTGTTTTCAATTGGACGTCATCAGAGAGTGCAGTTGCTACCACACATATTTGGACATGTCCTTGATTGACCTGAAGGCGATACCGTTCAAAGATGGCAATGGATCAAGGCCTTGCTCCTTGATCCCTGATCAAGAAACAAGTGATGTTATTTCCTTGCAAATCTACCTTGCTCTCATTTGATAACTGGTTTGTTTTGAATCCCGTAGATCCTGATTTTGAATGCTTTGATGCCATCTTCAACGATCACGACCGAGGCGTCAGAAAATGCCACAAATGTCTGGTCTCTTGCGAGTAAGGAAGAAGTCATTCAAATGTATATCAATGCGAGAAGGGGTGTTGTTTTATTCTTACAAAACACCTAACACAGATTAGACAACACAATTTAGTCGGTGGCGAAGGTAGACAAGGAGCGGAATTGGTAGCCCTCCTTCTTGGCCATGTCGAAGAACCGGCTCAGAGCTTCCTTGGGCTTGTCGCCGTACAAGAACCCGTGGTCGTGGTTGAGGAGAACGATCTTGTTGGGACCGCCCTTGGCCTTTTTCACGCCTTGGCTGAT
>NC_081440.1:2179952-2203839 GCF_007210705.1 Tigriopus californicus | reverse complement strand
TGTATTACGAATGAAAAAAATCATTCCATTTCAGCCCCAACTAGCCGGAGAGCTTGGCTATTCAATTAAACATATCATGGAAAGGTCTGATGAGGGATTCCCAGTCCAACAGAAGATTCAAGAAAATTACCTGAAAGTCGACGTCTACTACCAAACTTTCAACGTGAGAAGCGTGTCCGAGGTCCCGCAATATTCAGTAAGTCAATCGACCAAGTACTCAGCGGTTATTTAGACGAAACTTTTTGTTATGGTGGGAAGGTATTCGGCAAATGTGTCTTTTCTGCAATTTTGAAATGCAAAAGTTGTCCAGTAGTTTATTATTTCCTGCTTTGCAACATGGAATCAATTAAATGAAAATTTTCTAACCACCGATCACAACCCATACCATAAAGTAAATGAATATGTCCCTTCGATTACCTTCAGTTTCGATACAACTTTTTTTGCTTTGATCGCAGATTTTGACCTTAGTTTTGTATGTGCCAATCCCAACACATTGGAATACAGGTGTGTAATCTAAAAGATATTTGTTTATCGCTAAAAGGGCTTTGAGGCTGAAATCCCGCGGAGCGAGTGTCGTTTTCTTGGCGTCAACAAATCGTACTTTTAATTGCTTGCGCAGGAAAATAATGACTATTTTATAATTTATGAATAATTTAATTTTTGCAGGTTAGAGAACATAAGTTCAATTTCACTATGCAGTTGAATAAATGCAAAAGTATTTTAGAGCCGATCGCTTTGCACTCAAAGGAAACCTCAAATAAGGAGAAGATGGTCATCAAAATTTTAATTAGAACAATAACGAAGGGCATTTGTAGAGTTATGATTGTAATGTGACGTTTGACGAGTGCAGCAATTTACTGTGTGATCACAAATCTTGTAAGCTTTACATTAGTCTTTACATAGATTAATTCGGCATCAGTTACATAAAAAGAAGTAAAAAAAACATTTTTTCCCAAGTTTATAATACTCATATTCTGACCCATTCATTGAGTTTAGTCTATTTCAATGAAATATGAACTCGATTGTTCGAGATGTACGTAAATGTTTGCACTGATTTTAGATTAAATTGATCATTTTGAATCAAATGATGAAGAGTCCTTGAAAAAAGAACACTCTTATTTTTGCCACCAAAACTACATAATGAGTAACTTGGCCAATCGATTGTTATTCTTCAGAAATCAGTTTTAGTTTGTATCTATGCTTTCGATCTTGTTATTCTTAGGCAAATCCTCATTGTCCATTTGACGTAATTTCACTTTTTCTATGAACAAAGCAATGGTAAAACTTAACGGGAAAACTCATTACCTAATGACAAGGTGGCAGGTAAAAAGTGAAATTCAAGTAATCTGTGGTGATATCTACACACATTTAGAACTTAAAGTGGTATCATTTAAACAGTAGACAAATACCAAACATTTCACATGGGGGCTTTTACAAGTTCTACTTGTGTCGAGAAGCGCATGGCGTTTTATTTTTTCCATTTGAATTCCTTAAGCAAATGGCTTTCAAATACTGCAACGCATTTAATTTTAGCTGGAATTATTTCTCGCGTTTTTATTTGAAAGTTATTTCGCTGGCGTTTCCCTCAAATGTGCGTTTTTATTCCGTCGTGTCCCTTTACGTATCAAGATTATTCGCCGGAATTAGTTTTCGCGGAAAATCTTTCAGCGCGAAAACCGCAAAAATTAATTGCTTTACAGTATATCGTGTCAATGATATTTTTTCCATGTCTTGAAACCATCTGAGGATACCTTTCTGAGAGATTCCCCGCTTTTTGATATTACTCATCATACAAAAACAACTGCTGTTTGGCGACCAACTTCCCGATATGATTGAAGGTCTCTTGGGAATAAAGCAGACCTCGACCTGCACCATCTTAGGTCGCGGTTTTTGTCGATCGATCGACATCCACCTTCTAAACACGGACAGGATAATTGATCCAACAATATTTGAACAGTGATCAAAAACATTCTTGGTCGTTTTCTCGGATCCTCTTGTTGCCGACAAGAAGGAAGTGAAGGGGGTGGTTGGATCGTGGAGTTTTCAGCTCTTCGTCGAATCCGGCTCAATTAATCACCATCAATGTTGAATAAACTTGTTCAGAGCTCTTCGGATTGAGGAAGTGAACATGAGGTCAACCCCGAAATCCTCTTAATCCGATCCCATGGGATAGACCACGGACTTCTAGAGATATGGGTTGTACCGGAAGCATAAATTTCTCATCTCCTCAGCCGTTCACTTTATTCCAAATAGGCACTTCATACGAACACAAGATCTTATTGAATAGATGAACTTGGCCAAATTTGAGCCCAAAATTATGCTTAGGGAACTCAGGAGATATGGTCAAAGTTATGTAGTGAACACTTCATGAAATTCGAATTTTCGGGTGGTTCTTGGTCAGCTACATAAGCTGTTCACAACATAACTTTGAAACAATCCACTTTACAGGAAAATGATATAAAGATGACTCACCTTTAATTGAGATGATCTACATTTCTCATTTTTTTAACTGTAATTCGTAAAGTGGCTCAGTGTGGCTATGACCACGAGCAGGCCGATTTGACGGAAAGCTCGTTTGCAGTCCATATTTCTAGAAGTCCGTGGATAGACACAGAGAGGACTTCCGACCTATTTTTGGTAGTTGGAAGCTCAACTCGGGGTATTTGCTGAAGAGGGTCTGTTTTCACTCGGAATACCCTTTAAAGACAGGGTAGTCCAACAATATGAGTTTAACCCCCTTAACTTCGAACTTGAACTCTTTTTGTTAAAATTCGACCATGTCGTTGGCATCTATAGAACTTTGGGACATCATTTTTTTTTTTAGCTTAATGTCAAACCATTTGTTCTTGCTATGAATAGCGTGCCAAATGCAAAACTCGCTTTCAGATTTCTCAAAGAAAAGGGATGTTTTTTTCGTAAGTGTCTTCTTCGGATGGATGAACATGGTTGGATAAGGAATGGATCAATTTACATGACACACATTACATTGTCAGGATCGTACGTACCAGACTACTATTTTCAAGTAATTTTGAATTAGCACTAAAATCACATTTACTGATTGAGATTACAGCAATATCTTGGTTAGTATTTGATAGCAAAGTGAAACAACCCTGTACAGTACATAAGTCAACAGACAGAAGTAAAGGCGATTAAGTGGTTGGGATTAAAAAGTATCAACAGATTGATAAATGCAACCACTTCACCTTTATTATTTACAAAAATTACTGTTGTTCTCGGTGAAACAACATAGTCGTGGACCTTTGCATTCTCCTTATGCTCTAATTTAAAAAAAAACTGAGCAAGTAACATTAAGGAAATAACGGGGATTCGCATTGTTTATTTCATTCCTCGATATCCAATGTCTCGTGTAGGTTCCGAGAAGCAAACGTAGAAACAGAAGATGCATATACCTTACTATAATGTATCCTTGGTTGTGCAACTTATTGCGTAAGTATTCTGAAATAATGAATGCACCATCAACTTTTTCCGGAGATCTTTTAAATACTACGTTGGTAAAGTTACTCACTCGTTCGACCTCAGTTGGGAATATAACATGAAGTAAATGACCTTATGCGTCAGAAACATAAGGAACATTTCTCCCTCATGTACAACTCTTGGCAGTCTGGTTTTATAAGTTTTGTTGAAATTGACAAAATGGACTCTTCAATTCGAACAAAAGTAGAAATGAGGGTATATCAAAAATAATGGACCATGTTCCTTTGTTCGAGCTAAAGAGAGAGGGTTTTAGGCAAAATTCCTTCAACGTGTTCAGATGGTTCAGATGGTTCAGATGGTTCGGTAAATGACTCAAGATCATGCAACTTCATTGAGAGGTTTCAGCATCATTTCGTTACTTATTGCGTAAATCTCGCACAAGTCAGATTTTGACATGTCATGCGAATCGTTGGATTGAACACTTGTTTCCTTGGGGCAAAATGAATGATGGCCATTTTTTTCTTCTTTTTTTGTGCGGACTTCCTTACCGCTACCGGGATTGGAATCCCAGCAGTTCAAGACGAGAAGATTATTCATTTTACTTGGCTTTTATTTACATATATATTATTTGATCGACCCACGAATTGGAGTTGGCTAATCTGGCTAATCCTTGAATATAAGGCTGATCCGGAATTTTAGTCAAAAACTTATCCAAGTCTGACTTAAATCCTGCTATTGGATCAACGCCTACAAAAGCCCTACGAATATTTGAGGGCAGCAAATTGAACAATGAAGGAGCCCGAGAAAGAAGAGAGTTGGACTTCATTGTTTTAACTAGCCTGGATTCTCGAGGGCTTGAAGGTGCTCTCAAAACGCACATTAAGCCTCTACGGTCACTACGATTGACCCTAAATCCTGGGTTGGGACAAAGCTCATGAATGCTTTTGAAAACGTACAATATCAGATACCTTTCGTACCTTCTCTGAGTACTGTACAATCCCAACCTTTCTAACCTCTCCCAATACGAGAGCTCTCTCATATCTTCAATGTTCCTAGTAAAACATCTTTGGACCTGCTCGAGCTTTTGCAAACCTGCCGAACTAATTGGAGCCCAAATGGGAGAGGCATATTCAAGATGCGGCTGAACAATCGACTTGTACAGAGTTAGCATCGTGACACTATCTCTGGACTTAAACGTGCGATATATCCAACCACATGTTTGAAAAGCCTTACCAACTTTCAACTGGATATGCTCATCGAACTTTCCATTATCTTGGAGGACTACACCTAAATCCTTCATGGATGAGACCTGCTCAATGTCCTTACCTTCATCATCTAATAGTGGAGTGTCTAATGGCGTCGACCCAAAGGTCATTGAACGGAATTTCATCCCATTCAGTGCCATGTTACTCGCAGCAACCCAGGAGTAGATTTGGTCTAGGACCTCTAACAGACAACCCATTTATGGGTACATTTTGAATTTTAAAATCAAGGTGCCGCAGAATCGAGCACAAATGAATAACAATGTATGGACGCATTTTCTATGTGAAACCTAGCCCCTCACCATCGGGTTAGTGTCAAAAAGTGTTGGGAACCTGACCTTTCCGGAGGTGATGTCCGGACACAAGCTGTCCTTCTCGGTCAAGGACTTGCTAACACCTTATTGTCCTTGACCCGACGTCCCCTCGGAATATTGGTGGTCATGGACCTTTGTCCGGCTCCCGGCCAAATGCCATCAACGATGGGAGCTGACAAAAGATCTGTTCAATCTGGCCCATTCTCAACTTTGCAATGACCAAGAATTTCATCATTTACCTCTACCTAACTGTATTTTGTACTGACTGTGATACCCCTCTTCACTTTATTCTTTACACTTTATTCATGGGCATTGAACCAACTCCAGTCAGTTTTTTTCTGTGATATCACACTTTAGTCACCTATTTCACGCTCCTGACCGTTCATTATTTTATTCTTGTTTTAAGGTGTTTATTGTCAAAAATCGAATCTACCATCGACACTCCCATTTGTAGGTTCCGATATATATATTGTAAATGTTCCGTGTTTCCCGCCTTTTTCGCCTCTCTACCAGTTTCTCGAGAATGCTCACAATTATTCGTAAGGAGTAATAAAAGGTATCAACACGTGTGTTCTGTCCTCCCGATATATCTCTACATCAAAACTAACATTTATACGATATTCATTTGACCACTTTTATATAGCATTATTTTAAACCGACAAGACCAAAAGTCGCAATTAAGTACTATACTAATAACGAGTTAGCCTCGTGATGAAAGAGATATGTTATTACATATATAGAATATCATTCCAGCACATTCTTATTGGTCCATTCACCCGTAGATTACGCATATTTTCTTCAATTTTGACAGTTGTTATCCAAATACATTTTGAAACTCATTAAGAACCGCCGGTCCAATTTCAAAATCTTTCGAATAATAAATACAGCTTAACAACAAAGAAAAGAATAGTTTTCAAAATTGAAGACAAGATGAGCAAGCCCCCAATGATTGTACCAATTTAATTTTTTGAATAAATTTCTCAAGGTGTGTTTTAAAGTGTCCCTTATACGTTTTTCAAGAACGTAATAGCTCGCTGTGTATAATTTCAAAAAATACCCATAAGTGTGCAAACATCTATTCCTAACCAATGAATGGCAGGGAAGATATGCGTGCAGTTGCAAGCAGAATTAACTCACAGATTTCAAATCTAAAAAGTACGCTCGTCTTAGGTATGAACCCAATCTTTGTGGAGCATATCGTGTGAGAACAAATAACGAATACAGTGGATGCAAATTTTTCTTTTTAGGGAGACTCACTATTTGCTGCATTGGGCGGAGCACTCTCCTTTTACCTGGGCGTGGCCATCGTCATTGGCTTCGAATTAGTGGAGCTCTTCGTTTTGGTGTTCGCCTCAATCTGGAGTCACCAAACCCAATCACCAAAGAAGTCCTTCATGAAGAACTCGGACGCTCTGGAAAATAATCGGGCGATATTGAAAGCCCAGTAAATGTCATTGTATGTAGTCATGTACTTACGTCAAAAAGTTCGGCTCATTTTCGAAACTCATTTTCTTGGTCTAGAATAACTCACATTGTGTCAGCTCACCAATGTATCGAATGCTCGTAACTGCACGCTTACCATATATATCTATCTGTCTATATATAAACGGACTTGATTCAAATCTCAGACATACGTTCACCATCCTTGGAATACACCTTCCAAACCATTTTTCATCATGAATGTGCTTGCTGTCTTCTTGGCTGTGGCCACTTTGGCTCATGCCGAAGACTTGTCTACTACTGCTACTTCTAACCAGAAGTATATCTACTTTACTTCGGATGGTGGTCCTAATGGCGGCACGCCCCATGTTCTCGATGCGGCCCTCGAAGCCGACATCAAAATGACGTTCTTTGTTAATGCCGAAAACCTAGACTTATCCAGTTGGAACCCACGGCTCGAGCATCTGAACCAGAAATCCATCCAACGAATGGTCTTTGAAGGTCACGCAATGGGAGATTTGTCCTTCAATCATATGGTTCACAATTCGGATGAGGGCCAGTCCAACCCCATCAATACGTATCGAAACATCTCGGATATCGACTACTTTGGAGCGATGAACGTCAGACCCTTGGTCCGATTCTTCACCGGCAAGAAGATTGAACGCCAGCAATTCGGCCGTGTCGTGATCACCATGTCCAAGTTGGTCCGTCTGCCCCACACCGATCATTGGAGAGTGAACATGACCAATGGGGACGTGATCAAGCATAATTGCCATGCCTGTACCTTGCCCAAGGCCTCCAACGATATCGCCATCGAGATTGCCGACGAATTGTACAACCGAGGTCGGTCTGTGTTCGGCTGGGATGTGGAGTGGCAGTCCAATTGGGGACGTGGTCTTTCCACAACCTACCAAGAGTTCATGGAGAAGGTGGTGAAATTCAAGAAAGGGTTCCTGGCCACCAAGGGAGGTCCCAACAAGTTGGTCGTGTTGACCCACGATCATGGGTTCATCAACAATCGGGAAGATGCCGAGCAATACGTCTCCTTCTTCAAAGCGGCCAAAGCGGCTGGATTTGAGTTCCGCACCTTGGATACATTCCATTCAGATTGATTCGCTCTCTGAATTTGCCATGTTTCTGTGAACACCCATGTTTTGATTGGGTGGCTTGACGACAATAAACATGACGACTCGTATATTTGATTTGAAAGTGGTATTACTAGGTTCACTTTTTCTTGGGATGATTCTGCACATTAAGACACGAGCACAGACCTTTGAATGGATTGTTATTGCTCTTGGTTTGAAACATCTGATGGAAATTCACATCGTTAACCGAAGAAGCAAAATGGACGCCAATCGTTTTCATAAATGGTTGCAAACTTTAAAATAAGATGCATTTATAACTCTCCATTCCGAATTGCTTCTAAAAACTGTTGAATATTTTCTTCGGTTACGGGAATATTTTCAGCCTCGAAATATTTCTGTATATCATCGAGGTAATGCTCTAAATTGGCGGGCTCCTCTAGAAAAGTCTCTTGCTCCACAAACCATTTAGTAACTGTTACTAACTCCAAGTGATCCATCAACACTATAAATAATAGGCAACCAAGTATTTGACTGATTCGCAACGCTATCGTCATGTTGTTCCACCGAATAACTACTGGACTCGATGCGAACAAGTGTTAAATCACCTGAATAAAATATTTTAGATTACTAACAGATGAAATAACGCTACTTAGCTTGTCTTCCCACCCGAAACATATGTTGCTTTATTTCACGAGGAAGAAACGCCAACTGCCAAGCTAACCGACCCGGAAGCATTTGCGTTCATTACGACCAAGGTATTCTTACTACCAAGGGCCACGAACCCCGCCGCAGAATCCTGGATTAGTAAATCCAAATCCGAGTTTAACTCTCCGGTTTTGGCACAAAAGCTTCCAACAGTGGTTGTTTCCAAAGCTCTGGCCGCTTTGAATGACTTCACGGCTCCAAATACTGCGTGTTTGTCCATGGGATTCCAACATATGGGACGCCCATTGGCAGGGATCGACTTGCGGGTACTGTTCAAGGGGCTCAGGTCCACTCCGGTTTCTTGGAGAGTGAAATTTGTTGGATCCACTCGGAACACTTTGGCGGATGATCCACTCATGGCTAACAAGAGAGATCCATCAGGGGAGAAATCGGCTTGACGTGGAGATGCGATCGAAGCACTTGATATCGCTTGGGAGCTTTGTCGGATGTCGTACAAGGCAATGGACTCGTTCATGAGGGTCGAAAAATAATTATTGTTCTGGGGATAAATGCTTGTAAGCGTGAAGTTGGGATTCAGATCAGGATCGTTCAATAGGGGCTCTAAGATGCCACTTCGCAGATCCAGAAGAGATATGGCCATTGGCAATCCACGAGAAACAATTAGCTCGTTTTCGTTTCGATGAGAGAAGTACTTGATTTCATAGTGTTCTTCGAGGGTACCGTGATCGAACCATTTTAGTACGGGTGCAACTTTTTGGGCAGTCAAATCGATGGATCGCATAAAACCATCGAGACCGCTCGTGACGATGCGATTCGGATGGATAAATGCGGTTTGGCTAAGAAGTCCAACATGAGGATGAAAACTGCAAGATCGTGCTGTGCTTGATCCATTTGAGTCTGAAGACCGCAACCAAAAGTGAAGAGAGCCTTCTCTGTCTCCAGCGGCGAGGAGATCCAGGTGTTTGGACGTGGGCCCAATTGCCAAGCAAGTGAGCCTTTCATTGGTCAAACTGATGTTTTCGGTCACTTTAAACACTCCAGAATAAGGCACGTGGGGTTTTCCGTTGTGGGAGGAGGACTCTTCCAAATCTTCGGCTAATTCTTGTTGAAGACAACTGAGGAACTTGCGCTTATTTGTGAAAGGAACTCCTAGCGAAGCTAGTTCGGTTAGATTTAAATCCACGCTCGGAATAAAGACTTCATCTGAAAGGATAAACACGATATTCATGACAATTCTACTAACATATCCATGAACTCTGCTCCCTCACACCTTTTTTCATCTGATGAGCCTTTCGTTCTAAAGCTGAACCTTGGTTTCGAATGACTCTTTGGGATTTTTCCCTTAGCTCAACTTCTTTTTTCTTGGGAGCCCGTTTCTCGGGTTCGGGCTTGAAAGATTCGAAATTCAGTTGCTTGAAGAGGGCCAGCCTTTCCTGGATGTTTCTAAGTCGCATGGCTTCATAATCGGACATATCTTGGGTCTTCTCTCCGGTTTCGAGTTGCTTTTCTAACGCATTCTTTTTGGGAGCCTGAGGCTTGGTCACTTCAACTTCTTCTTTGTCCTTGATTCGACCGACCTTGCTTTGAAACGAGCGAAACGCCAGCCCTAGATCGAAGCACGCTTGAGCAAGGGGGATTTTTCGGTCTCGCACTCGTTGAATCATTTTGTTCACATGGTGCTCTTCATAGAAATCGCCCTCCGGATTCTTGGCTAAGAACTCTTTGATTGTCGAGGGGAATGACTCCAAGGGAATGGCCATCTTGCAAAAGTTGGCCACCATCATTTCGGGAGATACGCCCAAGTTGGTGGCCTTGTCGTAAAGGATGGCTTGGGTATTTTTCGCACTAGTTTGGGAGTCTTCATTGAAAATGGATTCCATAGCTTGAAAGACGATCCTCTCCCGCCAGAAATCGTCGGCGGTTTCGTGCTTCTTCAAGTATTTTTCATATCTGTAGTCCGGCGTACAATCGAGAACACTATTGGATTGCTCTTCCGTGATATCTTTCCACGAGAGAAGACCCAAACATCGGCCTTGATAGCATTGCAATAGGCTTTGAATCTCAGGCATTTGTTGTAAAGTACTCTTGTCTCGGTGATACTTACACAGGTTCAGAATGAAACCATCCAGTGAGTTCCCTTGATTTAAAAGAAATTGAAAGCGAAATGCTTTCAAAAACGCCTTGATTACCGTGATGTCACACGTAAACGGATTCACAGGAGGCTGAAGTCCATGGCAAAAGGCCACGAATGGGTCCAATGCCTTAGTCCCATACTTGACATATTTGGCCAAGGTCCGTTGATTTTTCTTCTCATCATGCTTGCTCACCTCGCTTTTCCTTGGCAGCATTAAAGTCCTCATTAACCCGCACTTGTCTTTGGGCGCTAAAGAAGCTGTGTTGAGAATCATCCGCTTGGCTTTGGTCAGGTGGGTATTGGAGAAGAATCCGTAATTGCGCAGGAATTGTAAAAAAGCCGTTATCGAGTGGCCCGTGGGATGAAACGGATCCATGTCTGGCCAGAAATCTACGACATATTGAACAAACCATAGCCAATACTTGGCTTCCTTGGATCTACCATGGGGGGTCATAGTATAGCCCGATGTTTTAAATTTCCGATTACAAGCCGAATCCATGTCAATGGTGCTAATCACTTTGAAGTCAGATATTAGGGGCTTGCTCGCCTCTCGTCTCAACTTTTCGTCCTCGGATGAACTGGATGAGCTCTCGGATCCGACATCATCCGAGTGCTCCGAACCCTCCTCGTCATACTCTCGACTTCGAGCCCGCCTGGCTTTCCTACTCTTCTTGAGGCGTTTTCTTCGCTTCAAGGGCATCATAGAATCGTCAGATTCATCCTCAAAAGAGGTGTAAGCATCGTCATCATACCTCACCTTGCGATCCCGCGTGGATCGTCGCGGTAAATCATACACCCTAGAATCAAAATCTTGGCGCCTCTCTCTCCGGGTTGACTGGGGCTCAACCTCTTCTTGCACACGAACGGTCTGGCCTTGCATGGTGAGGGTCTTTGTCCATGACTTGGGTGCCTTGACCCGGCCGGGAGTCCATCGCCTGACCTGATCTGCATTCAAAAACCTCAAGGATACCCGACATTTGGGCCACTTTAACCTTTGAACCGCCTCGCAATCGCTATCGCAAAATGGAGCCAATGCCAAATCCGTGTCGGTGGATGAATCATCCGAAGGATCCGCCCTCTGTCGCCGACGAACTTTAATTGGAGTATCTTTCGGGGACCGAGGACGGGTTTTCGGCCTACCCCGCCCACGTGAAGGGCCTTGTTTCAATCCCTCACTCCCAGTGGACGTCGTTAGTGTTTTTCGAGGCCTGCCTCGTCCCCGGCGTTGGCTAGGCTTGGCCTTAGCATCCCATGGGGCAACAACAACGGGGGTCTTTCCGGCGGCATCCTCACTTAGTTCCACGATTTCCGGCCGAGAAGAGGAATCCGAAAAATCATCGCTGTCAAGTTTGACCACCGAGATATCGTCCAAGTCCATGGATAATAAGACTCCAGGCATGTCAGACCATGAGGAACAGATAGCAAGATCGGGATGGCATCCGGATAATACCTAGATAGTTCAAAATGTAGAAATATTCAATGAGAGAATTAAGGGAATGGTTTTCCAGTTTCGTCAGCTGAAATCATCCGGGTCAAGGCTGATTGATGAGCTAGGGAATCCTAAAACATGAAGTTTTGACATTTAGATCGATTGGGAGTAGAAGCCACCACAAATGACCGACCACCACAAATAAATACCTGGAGCCACAAGGATTTTGTATTCCACACGGTTAATGCATGTTCACTAGCTCTGTCCGATTTGTATTTATATCCCAATTTCGTTCTCGCTGAGAGGTTTTTTACCGCCAGAACCATTAGGCCACGGTACTCTGTTCAAGGTGATCACCCAACCTTTGACAATTGCCAAACCCGAAATCACAAATCTCCGCTTAGAGACTAGCCGAACATGGCATGAGTTTGAGACAGAAAATGTGTATTAAGTACCATGAAATATTGTCAGTCTTAAACTGATAAATGGGACAATGTCTTCCACCTCGGATTTAGCATATCAGTAGCCTCAGGACTATCAACTAGCGAGGCCATTTTGAGTGGCTCAGTTTCTGAACATAACTTTGATAGATTTGCAATTTAGCGGGTTTATGATACAAAGAGGGGCGTCATCAGCCTTTTTCTTGGCCAATGGTGGATGGGTGTGTTGAGAGGCTTTTTCTTTGTCCATTTTCGGGATACATGGATTTGTGTCCGTTGTGTTGAACGATGGGCGGGCATATTGTGAAGAACTGCCAAAAAGAGTGATGGTCGATGTTTGGGCGCCTTGTTCTTGAAGGTCATGGCCCTATCTTGGGACACGGTTCCATGCCCTTGGAATAAGAAAGTTCTTGGTCAAGACGGTTCCCCATTTACGTCAAGTACATAAATAGAAAGAAAAGAACAACATCAACTCACACAACAACACCATAACCGAAAGAGCCTTGTCAAAGGGTGGGCTGTATATTTCATTTTTTCACTGGGCTTCAAAATCTAAAATTGCCAATAGGCTTGGTTTCCCAAATCTTAATGGCAAATCAAATCCAAGTAGATTTAACCACAGGGCCGATGATATCTTCAAACTGGAAATTCTCATCAGTATTGAATTTGAAATGTTTTGGAATCCCTCGGCGAGTCGCATTTTAATCTCCGAGACCCATGCGGGAAAAAGGTATTTGCATTTTAAACCCCCTTCGAACCAATTTAGGACGCTCGTTATGAAGTTTTTTGTACGAAACGGGATTGGTACAGATCGGCATTTATTTGATTCAGGCCAAGTTAATTGCACTTGCTCAAGTCCTCTTCGGGAGAAAAAAAATGTGCATTTCTATTAGAGAAAAGAGCCATCTTGTCATGACTGCCATCAGCGTTTTATTGGCAACACTGCATGAACGTTGAAAAGAACTTGGACGCGGGTAATTCAAATGTTCGTTTGAGGTCGAACAGTTTGGGGCATGAATAGGAGGAATTGTATCCGATCACACAGGGAGGGCCATCAAATTTATCTAGCTCAATCGTGCCTCGTCTATGGTTACCCATAATCAATTGATCAATTCAATTCGTATCCCCATTAGGGATCATTTACCGCCCTTAAAGACTTGGATTGGTGTTTGCCCTAAAAAGGAAAGCCAAACATATCCAACCTGTACCATGGACACGGCTTTCGCATAACCAGGTTGTTACAATGTACATAGATCGCTCAAATCTTCAAAACAACTGTTCCATCGAATTGTTACTGGGATGCACAACCCCAAATATCTTCCCCTTCCCCGTTGACTCTAGTCTTGCCTATCAGCGAGACTGATCCCCTGGGGGCTTCAGAAATGCGCCAACTTCAAAGATCGGCAAAGCCCTCCGATTTCTGGAGTTCTTTGATTGATTGTAGAGTCTTTAAGAAAGTCAGCTTCGCCATTGAAGACAACCCAGCCTCCCTAGAATGGATCGAGGGTAGACCCCACAAACACGAGTTGTAGGGTGGAAGACGGAAGACAGAAGACGGAAGAGGGATGATAAGAGCCGCATTTCATCGGTGGCAGCAGACCCTTCCAGATTCAAAGATGACAATGCCATTGTGCTTTGGATCTCCTCAGTATTTCCACCGAACCTGCGGACCACAGAGTCATTCATTTGGTGCTTGGAAGACCGAATCGACTTGATCCAAAGGCTTAAACGAGCGGTCTAATAAATAACTTAACCGCATTCGTACACGCAGCAGGCACATCAGATTCCCACCCCTTGGGCTTTTCAATCAGGAAAAGGGAATGGACGAGAAATATTACCCACTTTCGTCGACACATGAAACCAAATCAAGATCGGAGGGTTCCTTCCTGGCTTGGCAGAAAATCAGCACTCACTGTAATAAAAAAAATGCAAAAACATCCATTCTCTTCCAGTTATTCATCCTTGTTCTGCGATTGAAAGATTTAGCTCGATATTGTGGGCAAATTGAAAATCGATCACAGAAACCCATTGAAAATTGAACCTGAGGAAGAAAAATCCCTTTTAGTGCACCTGGTTTCCCTAAGAATCTATCTCCCTTATTGGCCACGACAGGAGTGGTTAGGAAAAAAGGGGGGAGGCTGGTTTTTGGACTCCTATAAAAAGGCGTCTCCTCCCCCTTGTCAATTCTCCGTGTGGAGCAAGATGAGGAGCACCCTCCCAGCTTTTAGAGACCCTGTTTCAAATGACATCTCGTGGACGAAAGTGCGAAATGTTCGACCAAATGGAACGATCGTATGGGCGATTGGGGCCAAAAAAGGCACACACTCTCTAGCACATTTATTCGAGCTTGCACCTAGAATACACATTTCTCCTGTTTTTAATAGCTATGTCTCTCTTAAGAGCAGCTATGATTGCTTTCCATGGTACGTACCTTGAAAAAAGAAAATCCGTCCAGGCACATTTATTTTGAAGTGATGTTAAGACAGGTATCAATGAAGACATAAGCATCAAATTTGCAATAAAAAAATCCAATATATTTTGATGGGCTCGGACATGTCGTATATCCTGACACATAAATTCGTTCCTATTGACATTAGCGCTCTCGTTGATGTTGCCCTTGGAGTGCCTAAAATACAACAAGCCATGAGACTTGTTCCATGGTCTTGGACAATTGGCATTCTCGAAGCAAACCCTACTCTGACAATGTCACTATCGTTCTTTAAAGCATGATGCTCATTTGATATGTATTTCCTCCCATTTTTGTTGGCTGCCAACGTCTCTTTCAAAGCAAAAAAGGAAATGGCTTCACTTCGAGTGATATTGGCCAGTTATGAATGGCTCGATGCCTTTAGATTAGATATGGTGGAAGAAAGAGTAAACTGGGAATTTTGGTATGGTTATTGGATATTTTCGATACTGGATGGTTAATTTGGATTTAACATGTGGCCGGTCTTTCGGCTTCATCCACAACAGGCTGCCACAAGAGAAACCTTGGAAAAGAATTGGCAACCCTGAAGCCAGAAATACTGAAAGCCATAACTTGTAGAGTAACATACCATTTTCCAAAACCAAAGATATTGAAAGAGAGCAAGCATTATTTGGTATTAACAACATCTTTTGCGGATCTACTGGATATATATTATTTAAAAAATGAATTTCGGTGTCTGGATGTAAGCTGAACATTTATTGGAAGGATGTATATTCATGCATTAAAAATTGTTTATCTTAAAGGGTGCTAAAATTGAAGCTCCCAACAAGAGATCCTAAAATGAATACCAACAATTTATTATTAGAGTCAGTCATCATATCCAAGGGAAAGGAGTGATTCTGACGTGCAAACCCTCATTAGATTACATTCGAGCCCTCTCCGTAAACATGCTATAGGACAAACATAATAACCACTGTGTGAACAACCTTGAAATGTTATTCCTATTATCTGTGACGTTCCCATGGCAAATATGACGACAAATCGCAAATGCGCAATCACACGCTGAATAATATAGCTGAGAATGAATTAATCACGAGAAATAGGATACAATATCGTATCGAGACCTTCCAACAGCCTGGATAACAACCCATATTTTGTGATGTTGTTTTTTGTTGCAAGACCAAATAATTCATTCATACACTCCATCCCAAACCAAGATTGTACATAATCTGAAATGGGCGACTTGAATTGACTTTTTCGATGAACCGACTGATCATATCAGATTAGATTTGCGAGTACACACCCGCATAGTGCTCAGTCACCTTCCATTATTATGGCAGTTTCGAAGATAAAACAAAGAGGGTAGAGTACATACTTCAAAACGAGTCTTTACAGCCCTCTTTTTTTCGGTTCATTTCTTAACGGCCCACATCGAGAAACTTGGGGCGTGACCAAGGGAGTGCTTTGCAAATGCAAGGCTCTATTTCCATTTCTTGGATCATTACCCGGTAATGAGAGGGAAACAACTCTACCCTAGTCTCCGTACCCCCCTACGTTTTTCACCCCTCTGGGACTTTGGGACCTTTCTGTCCAGTACCCACCAATCATCCTGGTTTGGGCTGCAAATGAAATATCAACCTCCTTTGCCGGCCGAGTGTTATATTTACTCACCATAAAATGTGCAACATTAACTCTGTATTAATGGAGCTCTCGTCCAACAGAGAGTATCCTTTCAGGTGCTACAAGCTCTTTAAGAGTCCTTTCAGACATCCAGACTATGTGGTCATTCAGACCTTGAATGCAGGGATCAGAGGTGCTCAATATTTTGAATAGGGGATGAGAACCACCAGCTAATATTTCTGACCACGGTCCTTTTGTACATATCTTAGAGATTACATTTTATTGGTAATAGAAGCGAAGGTTTTCTGCACGGTAAAAACACCCAATCAATACATTGAACGTAAAAATTGTTTCGTATGTTTTGAATGAAGCGAGTAGTACTCAGAGACATTTTTTTAAAGAACATTTTACAAAGAGAGAAATTCCTCAAGAGAGAAATAATAAGCAAACAAAAAACTCTGAGAAGCAAAATACACAAAATACGTATTGGGAAATGAACACCACTGAATGAATTTTCGGTTACACTCCATGGATGTCCGATCACGAATTCTACATAAATTTTGAAACCCGATTAATTGTTAGTGAGATCCTGCACAGGCGGTTTTATCATAGTATCTGGAGGGCCCATGGACCTATGGCAAATGAAGGACAGATAATAACAGGCAAAAATAATTGCCAAATAGGACCAGGAGAGCACATGATGGAAGCTTGGTTGGTTTTTAATTCAGCGTCTTCAGGAAATGTTTTTGTTTGGGTTGATCCTGAGAGTTTGCTAGTCCCTTGAGGTCTCAACCGTCAAATTCGGATACAGCAGCGACTACCCCTCCAATGATGCGAACCAAATGGAAAGGAAACTGACTCTGTCTCTGACTGCTACTGACTGAGTAGCGTGCTGGTCAATTTCTTACCAACGGGCTATCATTGTTGGGTCGTTATAAAAGGAGCTGAGACAATTAAGGGGGGATCAGTCGTTTCTGCATTCTCGCCAGAGTAAGATCATCCACAACATTATCTTCTATTTCATCATCGTCATGAAGCCCTTCGCCGCTCTCCTGGCTCTGTCCCTCCTGGCCGTGGTCTCTGCCAACGCCAATCAGAAGTTCATCTACTACACCTCTGACGATGGCATCAACGCTGGCACTGCCAAGATCATGGATGCAGCCCACGAATCCGGGGTCAAGGTGACCTTCTTCGTCAACGGCAACTCATTGGATGCCAGCCATTGGGGACCGGGGATTGTCAAGGACAATATCCGCTCCTTCATGCGCATGATCCGAGAGCAACACGCTATTGGCGATCACTCGCTCAACCACATGGCCCACAACTCCGAGACGGAACCCGCCGATGGCCGCAACATCTATCAAAGCTTGGACGACGTCAAGTACTTCGGCAAGAGAAACATGGCCGTGTTCGCCAAGATCCTTCAATCGTTGGGACTCACCATTGCCCAAACCAAGGATGTCATCACTCCCATGTCCAAGATGGTCCGCATGCCTTTCGTCAACAACTGGAGAGTCACGATGGCTGATGGTCAGCCTCCCATCGATTTCACCTGCCGTAATTGCATTGTGCCCTATAAATCCGCCGAAATTGCCGCTGATGTGGCTGATGCGCTCTTCAAGGGAGGCAAGCAAGTTTTTGGCTGGGATTTGGAGTGGCGGTCCACCTACGGCGATGGTCTCGTTAACACCCCGGAGGAAGTGATGAATGCGGTGCGCAAGATCAGCCAAGGCGTGAAAAAGGCCAAGGGTGGCCCCAACAAGATCGTCATCCTCAACCACGACCATGGGTTCTTGTACGGTGACGAACCCAAAGAAGCTCTGGGCAAATTCTTTGAAATGGCTAAGAAGGAGGGATATGAATTCCGTACTTTGGCCACCTATGCTACTGACTAATTCATGTTAATCTGTTTATCAAGAATAAACATTCACCTCGCCATGAAGTTTTGTTTGGCCAAGTTTTTTTCCTCTGAGAACAGCTTCACTGAAACACAATGCAGTACCGAATTGTTAATATAAATCACAAGTAATAGCTAAGTATTGTGGATTAAAGACATGACCTTTTTAGGTGAAGTTTCATTTTCATCATAAGAAAAATAGTTTGGCTAAATTGGGGTTCCACATCCACCTGAAAGAACTCTGAAGACGTACTCAAAGTTAGGTTGTAATGATGACACGAGATTTGAATTTTCGTCCCCCTTTCGGCCAGCTGTGTAAGCTTCAATGCCATTTCACAATTGAGCATTTCAAAAGTGACGCCTTTTATTGCAATGAGCCATTGTTTTAAATTTATGAATTTGTTGTAAAGCCGAAAACCCGCTCAGAGTCCATATTTCCTGACGACCATGGTTAATCTATCAAAACATCATTATTGTGCAAAGAGGTAATCTGTAAAGATTCCAGAGAGCATTATTCTGTATGTAGTTTGTTGTTAGACCGTTGCAATGGGTGTCAAAGAGTACGATTGTTTGAAACATCATCGAATATTTGCTTGAAGAGTACTTCTTAGTGTATCCTTAATGACGAGTAATTTTGTTCATTTAAGAACCTGGAACAATAAATGGTATTTTCTTTCAATTCTCTGATTTCTTTCTGACTCTGATTTTTCAAAACAATGAAGAGCTAGATTATATAACCAGCGGGTGAAAAAGAAGAAGAACACAAGTAGGCTCCGTGGCTCTTTCTTGAATCTTGCCTCCATGCATTAGACAGAACATATCATTAATTATTACCAATCTATCTCTATTGAAGAGTTTTAGTCGTTTGTCACAAGCATGTTGCAGTATACTGTAACGCATACATTTTTGAGACGTAATATGATACTCTAGCCCAATGGTATCAGTAGGTCAAGTCTCTGTCATAAACCATCTAAAACCTTAACTTCTTGTCCAATAACAAATGTTTGTAACTGACTGTGTTAGTGTTGGGTTTCTGAAATCTGTGGTCGATTCTCCAACAATTAGGGATGGTTATCAAGGGTCTAGGTGATTCCATTATTTTCTTACTGCCAGCGGCTAAAAGAGTGTGGCCAGTCATAGTTGCCTGGAACTAGTTTTGACTCTTATGCTTTTTTCGCTTGATTCTACACAACCATGGCCTGAATCATGAATGCTGAGGTTTTGAATCAAAACAAAGGTGCCTAAGTACACTTTTCATTGTAAGAACATCAATTTTACATCAGAGAGACTGAAGATAAGGTAAGTTGTAACGAATATTTGTGTCACGCTGCCGTCATGGCTAGGGGTACCCCGGGTGCTTCATCACGGAAATCCCAAATCAGACTGAAGAATTAGTAATGAAAGAGGGGAATGTGAACCTAGGAAAACATATGGGTATCTTTTCTTTCAGGCTGAATTTTAAGAAAATCTGACGCGAGCGCCACCTGGTTGATCGGACATAACTAAAATACTAAAGGGGAAAATACTAAAGTTTTTTTGATAGTGAAACTAGCAATACATCAGATTGCGTTAGATGATTGCGGTTGTTAAAAGGGCAAGATTTTCTTTTTAGGAAATAACGCAAAGCGCCCGTCACCGTGTCACCAAGGCAAACAGCGCAAGGCCGAATTGGTATCACTATTTGAGTGAGACGGAAATGGCAGGGAGAATCTTGCCAATCTAAAATCCAGCAGTTTGTGTAAGTTGGGAAATAATGATGGACGTGATTTGATTGAAACACCGATCATCAGAGTGGAGGCCAAATGAAAGCGCTGCCGACTGACCCCGAAACAAAACAAACAATATTCTTGGTTTAGATACAAAGCACTTCACATGAGTTTATCTCCAAACTTTTTCTTCGGACACTTGGATGGAAATGTTCTTTTGCCGCGTCATATGGTTGATTTTCTGGGTTGTTCATTTTTACACACCAATGTAAATTGGAACCAAGCAACGAGGGTTCAATTGGGTGGAAGGTACGAGCGTAGCTGCATAATTCAAATGAGGCGTAAAATTGCACCCATTTCGACCAACCCTCAGATACCCACCCACTATAATCTCATGTCTCAAACAGGAGAAATTGCTCTCAAGTTCGAATGGGATATTGTTATTGCAATTCTGGCAAAACGAATCGTTACATATTCATAGGGCGTCGTAAGTAAAGTTTTACCACCCCCATCTTGGGCAAAATCCGGAAAGTGTGCTCGTTCCTTCTTTCCTTTGGCTATTTGCTTCAACCTTTCTCTGCCTTCACTTGGCCCTCTTCCCCTTTCTTTTATGTCGCTTTTTGGCATTTCCAGCAATATGGGGAGAAACGGGGAAAGAACAAAACAATCTCTTAAGGGAGGAATTCCCACTTTTAAAAGAAACTTTTCCAAGAGAAAATTGGAACACGGGTGCGTTTGTACTTCAAATAAAAAGAGGTTGTTACTAAACGAAGCTGCAGTTCCTGTTTCTCCTCCCCTCGTCTCTGAAGGGTTGCTCCAAGTTCTTTGATCCGAGTTTCCAAACTTCTGACCCTCTTTCATTCAAATGGACTATTCCTTGATTTTTCAAGTTAAGACGTTCGTATGCAAGTTTTTTGTCGGACCAGGTTAACTGTATCCCATCAATCCCAACTCGTTCCATGTCAGCCCAAGTGGACCGTTTGAAGCCCAGCTATGTCCCCGTTTTTCTTCCCTTTGGTTCCCGTCTAAATTTGCTCACCCTCTTGAAAATGACAGACCGCGTGTTGACAAGTGAAGTGGAGTGAGATTTCTTTTGGGAACATCAAGATACGACATACTAGCACTTTATATAGTACTGTGTGTTCCCTACATTCCCTACACTCAACTCTCACCACAATTTCAGCCCTTTTCATCCTGCAAAAGATCCCCAACACCAGATACTCACCAGTCAGGGTGGTGGGAAAAGGGTTCTTTGTCAGTCACCTCTTCAAATTTTTTGGTACCCGCCGGAATCACCGTTTATGGTGGCACTATTTGTTAGGTCCGCTTTGACAGATCTGGGTCAGAAGGCGGGAAACTCTTCCGGTGGCTTTCTACAAGTAATGAGATATAATCATAGCACCAATCCTCCGTCGACTTTCTAGCTTCCTCGTTACCTCTAGCCACTAAAGGCTAGCTAGCTTCTTGAGTATGTAGAGATACAGGGTGTTCAAGATGTCAATGATCAATTGTGTCGCCAATGAATCGTGACTGAAAATTTGCATTTGCAACGACTTAGAATGGGCGTCATATCAGTTGACTTGAAAGCTTGAAACACGTTTCTTTTGTTAATTAAATGGCTTTGCTTCAAAACGTCTTGTCGTCAATAACCTGTAAGACACGTTTTGGGACTCCAAATGATTAAGCTAACCGAGGATTTTGCGAATTCATTCAGCTTTTCAATGGAATTCAGTTTTTTTGTGTGTTTTTGTCTTTTCTTCATCTTTTTCAAGCTTCGACCCAAAGCGGGTAGACCTTTCCGTCTCTTTTGAAGCACCCTGCGTGTGAGTGTGAATGGATTCAATGGACACACTTTGCGAGCACTTTTAAGTAAAGATAGTATGTAAAAGATAACCTAGCTTCTTCTTGTATTAGAACCTTAATTTGGACAGCACAAGTATGTTATAGGAGTTAATCTAATGCAATGCAGTAGAGACATATGTCATCAACATGGATGACACTGTTTCTTTGCCATTAATCGAAAGCTAAGATCCACTTGTCCCACAAAGGGCACAATTAAAGGAACATAAATTAAAAACAACGCGTTTAAGGGCTTTTCCCAACAGTCATTTTTTGAGTGCAAATATCATCCAAAAACAAGGAAAATAGGGTTGCCAGGCGCAACTTGGCTTAGGCCATCACCTCAGTATGGCAAATGCATTACTGATAATTGATAAATGTAACTGGTTTGGCCAGTATTCAGGTCATCCTTGCCATTACGCCAACTCATTGGTTAATCACCACCACTACCACCACCACCACCGCCAACTTCACCCCGTTTGTGACCGTCCTCGATGAAAGCGAGGCCGTCGAGTTTCGTCCTTTTTCATCACAATAGAAAACGGGGACATTTCCTTTTTGATTTACGCCCGTATTTTGCGGGGAATGGCAAACATTAACTTTGGACGTCGTTTCCTTGTTCAGGAAATGCAGGTACCAAAGATACTTAGGGCTTTTGATTGAGGCTTTCCACCTTCCAAAGCATATGATTGTTGTGGCAAAACATGCATGCAATACTTGAGAAACATTACATTGACGCACATATCCCCATCTCCGTTTCAAGGTATTCTTTCGGGGCAGAAATGATGGTGTTCTCGGGATTTTTTGGTCCTCCTTCGAAACGAATAAATATTTGATACTACTTTCTCTCTCAAACATAGCAGGCCCTACAAGACTAAAAGACGGCCGCAAAAGTTTGGTTTAGGGGGAAAAACTTTGATTGAGGAACAGAAAGTGTGTGACAACGTCCAGAACAGAAAATCCTCGACATTAGTTTTGGAAACGTGAAGCTTGAAGGCGTTCCATTAATCAATGAATTGCTTCCGTCTAGCTAAACGCTCCATTACATATGAAGCCGAGAGGCAAGCAACTCCGAAGCATTTAGCATGACAATTAAGTGTGACTTGTTTGGACTCGCTTGAAATGGGCCAATAACTAGAAAAGTAGAAAAGCAGAATTGAGCAAAAACATGCGTGTCCCAAGTTCCATGTTTCTCTGTCCGTCGCCACTCGGTGTAAATGGGGAAATTGGCTTGCTAAATAAAGGGCCCTTGGGGATATAATACATATTGTTGGTTATACAGTACATACTCGTCTCGATGCAATGCAAACTGCAAATTTGGGTCAGTGTGTCAGCGTGTCTGAGCGCACGATGAAAGAAGGACCACGACCCTCATTTTTGCATTGGAGGCTTTTCATTCTGCTCCCTCTAAAAGGGTATTATTAGGGGCAGAAACCTTAAGCGGAAAAGCTCGAACGGCCATTTTGTGTTTTATTTTTTACCGATATGCGTTTTGTTGTATTTCATTTCATCCCCTCAAAGAAAATCGCTCGAAAATAACGAAGTTGTCTGTTGTCTAGTGTTTTTATTAATTTTTTCCGAAAGAGTTCTTTAGTAATTAAAGCTCTTCAGTCTTCTTTTTAACAGGACGGGTAAATGGCTAATGCAACTAATTCGACGTCGGCTTATAAATCGTTTTGAGTCCTCGTCAGAGAGTAAAATACGTATGTTTCTAAACAGGGAACTAACTTGGCTATATCAGGCCAGGTCAATTCAATTTTACCTGAAATGTAGTTGAATTTTTGTACCTTAACAAACTTGCATCCATTTCTTGTCTGCTGAGACAATCTGAATTGTTTGTCCTAAAACACCATTCTCTAGCCAGTATGCTTTAAGAGGTGTTTCAGAATGATCAGCTATATCGAGATCTGAAAATGCCATGAAAATAGAAGCAGACGTGTTTTTTCATTATCATTCAGGGCTTTAGACATGCCCGACTGTTTGACCAAAGTGATTACTGAAGTGTTTTTTTTTAATCTTTATATAGTATTGATGATAATGACGTAATAATGTAGATGATTTTTATTGGTTGCTGACAATATGAACAAAAAATTCATGATGGAAAATCGTCTGAGAAAATTGCAAACTTCTACAGCCGTAATTTGAACACACTTGAGTCTCTGAGATGAGGAAAGTTGAGAGCTTTGGAATAA
>NC_081440.1:2146787-2179901 GCF_007210705.1 Tigriopus californicus | reverse complement strand
AATGAAGTTCCAGATGTTTTTTTGTCTGATGATGGGCCGGGTTTACCGCTGCTCAATTTCTTTCATCCGTGTCTTGTGCCCGGATTCAAGTCATTACCAATCTTTTCCAGAATTTTCTGAGGAATACAACGAATAAGACCCATTGTACAGTCGTAGTGGTGGTGGTATTCGTAGTAGTAGTAGTAGTTGTTGTTGTTGCACTGGCAACTGCCAGACCAACGATCGAAGAAGGCACCATTAGGGCCATTGCATGGATGTGTGGTTCCAGAGAACATGTTCCATGCTTCACTGAAGTCTTGAGCTTATTGGAACAACCTTCACTATCAAAACGCCTCGTCGGACGGAACGTGTCTTCGCTTATCATGCGACAACTTCATAGGCCCACGTTATGGACAGTGGCTGTGGATATAAAAAGTGACCCAAATTCTGGAAAGACCCTTTGTTGGAGAAAAACGAGATTGTGCCATCCATTTTCATAGTCGTTTTCAACCAAATCGGAGCCGAGAGAAAGTGCCCGTGGAAGGAAGTGAAGAGAGAAAGACGGCTAGAGAGCTAGAGAGAGAGAGAGAGAGAGTGGCGACCATTTCAAGGTCGGGACCAACGAGCAACGAGGATTGAGGCCAAAGAAGAGAGCACCTCGAGATGGAATAGGAAGAAGAGGTTGATGACGTAGCAGAGTGGCAGAGGCGAAGAAGAGGAGAAGAGGAGAAGAGAGAATGGTTAAGAACGGTTGAGCTTCAAGGAGAAAGAGAAAGAGAAAGAGAGAGAGAGCAAGACCTTGAATAAAGGAATTATGTAGATTGATTCACGTTTTCAATTAAACCCAGACTTCTCCAGTCCTTAGAATCGAACAATGACAAGGTCCTCAATCTTCATTGGGCATAATGACGGCTTAATTGATTCATTCACTTCTCAATCTACTCACACCAGCTCTTTGTACTCTCAAGATTTGTGACAAAGAGCACTTTTGAATGGTGCCTGAATGGACCAAACTTTTTTTGTAAAACCATAGATAGGTATTCTACGAACTTGAGCTAGAGCCAAGTTATTGACCAAGAGAAGGAGAACAATCATGCTGAGTTGAGTAATTATCGATGTTAAGGCAACAGTCCATTTTTGGTGAGGGCACAAGATTAACTAATTGCAACGCAACAGAGGTGAACTATATCATATCAAAGAATAATATTCAGATAGTCCTGTCACTTTTATCTTTTTTTGAAACTCCACTCTCAAATAGAAGACGTTAGATGGCGCTTCTCGTGTCGGTACTTAGTACAATACAATGCACTGAAATATTTGTACCTGTAGGTGTATAGAAATATTCTCTTTTCGCGAACAGGATTCGAACCCGAAACAAATCTACTTGGAAGAAGGGTCTTGAACTGTGAACATAGCCTTCAGACAGCTCCTCCAGAATATGGATTTACAGTTTGAATTCAAGATGGAAACAAAAGAATGAACTTATCCAGGACTTTATTTCAAAGGGAGACAAAAGGATTCTCAACCCCATCTCACACTTACGTAAGTCGTAAGAAGCCTTAGAAATGGGGCACGTCCGAGGTCATCCTGTCGTATGTACATGTACTTTGTGAACAAGCTGAACAAGAAGTCCCACCGTACGGTATACTATACGTATTTCTTTTCTCATTACCATGTTCTTCGGTCACAGCACAATAAACCAGAGCGTATTGCATTTAATGCATGTAAGCTAGTTATTTATGCGCATAAGGAACGGGCACTCTTTGTATCATCATTTAACTTTTTTAGTTTAGTCAGTACTCAGTAAGACAGGATAATGAACGCCCAAATTGCCTCTTAATCGCGTGTCCAAAAGATACTATTTCAAGCATGCCTTTCTCTATACTAAATGCCAACAATCAGGTTTTGTTCCCATTTTGATAAATTTATGTCCAATAACAAAGCGGCCTTGGCAACATCGGGCTTAAAAACTCGGGCCTCGTCCTTGTTCTTGAGCCATCCCTTCCCCAAAGAAAGACAACCAGACTTTCGGTTGTTGATGCCAACATTCTCTCGCTTATCCCTCACGTCCTTCAAAGCTAATTCTGGATTCTATCTGCATTTTCTCCATGGATTTGGTGAGCCAGGGATTTTTTGCTGGCTCCAAAGAAGTTCCGCCAAAGTCACGCTTGAAATTTTAAGCGCATTTTCCCCGACGTTCCACAGGGTATTGGTTGGGCTTTTCTATTCTATCGACCGACCGTGGAACGGCAACTTGGACTTTGGTGGATCACGAGGTGATTTTTTTATCTCCACCGCCTCCCAAAAAAGATCTCCAATACAGCAGGCGTCAGCATATTACTCGATCGGAATTGGCACCTCGGGTATTGAAGTTCACCCCAACTTTCCCCGAAACCTTTTACGAACTTTGGTTTGAATTTCAAAACGCCATTGAGGGTGTTACTCAATCGGACCCAAGTTTCGATCCCTTCGTCACTGAAGGCTCAGCTTCCCTCTCAGTAGCTACTAGTGCTGGGGCGAGTTCGGCAAAAGACGGACTCGCACGAGTCCTCTGATTTTTTTACTTTTGACCGAACTCGCCGAGTCCGGACTCGAGTTTGACAGAGGACTCGAGTCTTTCATAAACCTCAGGTCAAGCCAAAAGACTCGACTTTCGAAATTTCAAGAAAAAAGTAATATTTTTTTTTGACAGATCCGGACTCGATTCCTTTCTAAAAGACTCGAATCCAGCCAATTCCTCCAAAATCGAGTAAAAAGCTCGAATGGACTCGGACTCGAGTCTGCACTTGACCCAGCACTAGTAGCTACGTACGGCGAAGGTTCAATATGACGCTTCTATGTTTCCTTTGGGGTTATATGGACCACTCATCTTGAAACTTGGCTCCTCAAGGCTCGTCGAGTCTTCGTTGGACTTGGAATGATGAGAGGAAATGAGACTTGTCCACGAGGAACTGCGCAAGACCAACTCTGTGCGGGTCTTGTGATTTCTTTCGCTCGGTGTCCATTGGACGGGACTAGAATATCGTCTGACAAATTGACAATTGTATCTTGACAACTCAGATGGAGAGCAAGAACGAGTGGCCAAGGCGGTGGTCTTTCCAAAGGCCAACCGAGTCCACTAGCTCATGCGAGGTGAAAAGCCTGCTCTAAAGCTTTCATTAGTACAAGAATGTGTCAATAGTGAAAGTGACTAATGTTCAACGAGAAGGAATTAATTGATATCTCCTCCATGCTTTTCCTACTTGGAACATGGAGTGTTCCAATGTCAATGACAAACTAAGGGACTTTGGCCCAAAGTTCGGGTTCTGTCCTTTCTTGTTGTATTGTCGGAATGCAGCTCGTTAATGAAAAGGACACTAATTTATTGCTGCCTCGTCAGGATCGATCTGAAGAGACATGTCCTTCTTCGTACAGCTTTAGGTCCCGCCTAAGTGAGTGTCGGGTCTGTGGGTTCCATTTGGATGGTTAGTCCCCATTCAGAGAATAGGACTAGGAAAACTATTGATGGTTCACTTCAGTGGGATATTTCTGAGTTATATATCATATTTTACGGCCCTTGCAAAGTACGGCATGAGTGTGTTGTAATGTACCATCGAAAATATTTTACTATTTTCCAACTGGTTCAGACTCCTCCAAACCAACGTGCAGTGCCTGGCTTTAATTCCGGCCATTTAAAGCCAATTCTGCGCGGGTGCACCAGGAATGGTCTCATTAAATGGTACATTCTTCTTGATGATCATGTTCTGTAATTAATGCGTGGCTCCAAAGGCCTCTTTTCTTTGTTCAAAGGGTCTGGGTAAATCACCATTTATCTTGGCTCTCTCGGCAAAATCGGAACAACTCGACATGGGATGGCATAACAAAATTCAATAACGTGCCATCGACTGACTGGATCGCTGAGGGAGCAATCACGCGAGAACTTGGGACACATGAGATCAGGGATGAGATCTTGGCTCCTCCAGTGACCGTGTTCCTTTCCCATTCCACATCTTGAGTGTGTGCCAGTTCCACTAATTTGCTTAGCATGTTTGTCCCCAATCTGAGTTGGTAATCTTTAGGGGCCGGGACTCCGAGGACGACGACGAAGTTTCCTTGATGACCTGATTCACGTTCGTTTCCCCGAGGTTTGTGTCCTCGTCATGGCTGATGGCCCGGGTCACACCTTGGGCTTTATATCCGTGGACCAATCTTGGACCACAAAAGCAACCAGTTTTCACGTTTCTGGTCCTCATTCCCAAGGACAGTTAGAGTCGAGCGAGGAATAATGTCAAGGAATGAGATATATGTGCCGACATTGTGGCCATTACACATGTACAGTGTATATGCACAGCCAACTTACGCGCCCTGATCCAAGTTTGGAACATGGCCAGACATTAATGTTCAAATGGAAATATCCCGAATTGGTTTTGCCTAGCTAATGTATGTACGTACTCTTCAAGCAAATGACTTTTATGTCTCTCTTAATGTATTTTTTCAACGATTCCAAGATGGTGTTGTAGGACCAAAACATGTAGTATGTATGAGTTTGCATCCCATCTTAATCACGAGCTTGCCCTTGAATGGTCAGTTGCCAAGAGATGTTCTAGCTTATGGGACCGGGTTCACAGCCCTTTTCACGCATCCCCCTTCTTCTAACTATTAGATCCAATTTAGAGCCATATTACATTGCTCATTATTTATGACCAAGGTCTGTCTTTGATGCCAAGGCATATTTTCTCGTTAATGGGCCCTTGTCATTTGTTCCGTCCTGCTCCTTCTGGAGGAAGCCAGACTCGTCGTCGAAAGGACGAGTCTCGCGTTCCGAGGTTGCTCATTAGTTGTCCTGATGTGGGTTCTATTTTGGGATTGGTTTCTGCTCTCTTGGAGATGTGTTCCATTGATGCTCAATCTCTCTCTCTCTCTCTCTCTTTTTTTTTCTCTGTTATGAAGGCTGAAATGTGAGGCTCATCTTTTCTAGTTTCCAAAAGCATCCGACCGTATAACAAATCCGAAGGCAACTCAATCGTGGAGCGTTTCCTGTATTTTGTTGGATAGCGAGAATCGTGTAAAGGAAAAGAAGAACATGTAGGCCATAACTCATTGTTGAGCAGTCTGAATCTCAGACTGGCACTTGATTGAGCCCCTTAAAGTACCAAAGCCCGATGCTCAATGCTCGCACCATTTCTGGCCATCTCAAAGATTTTGTCGAATATCCTTAAAAAAAAAAGAAATGAATAGTGTGATTTATTGTGTCCATCCCGATCTTATTTTAGCCAGATTTTCCTGGACACGATCAGAAATGGGGAGTAATTCTGATTTCAATTTAAGTTACAGAATTGCAATACTTTAGACATATGTTATGGTCAACTACAAACTTGATGACTATTTTTTTAAAAAATTCTGCATATGCATGCATGGCCGATTGTTCTCGAATGAAAATTAGATTTATTTTTTTTTCCAGGAAGAAAAATAACTTTTTGAGCGTAAAAATATTCAATTTTGGTTATTTTTTTGGTTGATTTATTTGGTTAGGATGAGCATTGCTTGAGATATAATGTTAAATTAATAATTGGAGATTTTTCAGGAGAAAATTGCAGTTGTCATGTTTTAAAGATGTATTTTTGGCACTTGATAGTTATCTTTTATGTCTTCTTAGGCTGCAACTGAAAGTGATAACCTTTTTGATAAAGAGACAAATGTGAGTGTTAATTGCCGCGTAAACAAATCATCTTTGGACAGGTCAATTTCGAGTATGAAAATAGGTTGCACGAATAAGAAACACACTTCCATATTCAGCTTTGGGCATTGCTATTCTGAAGGAACAGGCAATAGGTGGAGAAAAACATTTTGTAAAGTGAAGAAGTTGATTTTTACACAGTTGCCCCAAACTCAACAGTCTTCGTTAAAATCTAAGAGGGCTTCGGATGCAATATCAAACTAAACCCCTTAAACCCTAACTTTTACGCACTTTTGACTCCATCTGCTACAGAAGTGTTTTCAACATTACATTATCTGCCAATCGGGTACGTTGGCCACATATAAAAGACACTCGCACTCATATTATATTATGCCCTTTTCAGTGTTGCCAAGAGCACATCATGAAATTCCGTCCGAATGAACGCTTCATGTCCACGTCTGACCAACTTTACCTTGGTCCCAAGAGGCCTCCCTGCTTGAGCTGAACTGTCCGTCCAACGAAAAGAGTCTCGGAGATGGTGACATTCTGTGAATGAGGAGGAATGAACAATATCTTACATGAACGCTATGGTTCTTCCCTGTTTGGTCCAACATGATGGAGTGCCCTAACATGAGTTCGTTCCATTCCTTCATTCCTTCATGCCTCTTTTCGTTTTCGTATCCTGTGTGTATCCTCCATTTCCATCTGCGAGACATCTCGGCGGCACCCTATCTCAGCAATTTGGAGAAATGTGTCGGGTATTTTAGAGGTAATGGCTTGAAAAGGCCTCGTTGAAGACCTTGGGCATGACCCCCATTGACGAGAGTTGTCAGACTTTTTTGTGAACCAGAAAACGGATCTGGCTCGCATTATACTTGCCAAATACCCTTTGGATATGAGGTTGTGGAAAAAGTTTTTCAATTACAAACGGGAAGACCCTTCAAACCGATGTCAAGGGCTGGAATTTTCATTTGATCCTATCTCTTCCATCTTTTAATGAGCTTTTTTCAACTTGCCTGCTCTCCTTGGCCATAGTTACTCAGGCATATTGGAGGCCCACTTTTTGCAGTGTTTCGCAAACTATTTCTAAAATGTTGCCTGTCTACACACGTGCATGGCTAGAAGCTGAAGAAGATGAAGGTAGAGCAAATCTAACGTTTCGACATCTGGTCAACAATCTTGTGGAAGTCTCGGCCAGAGACCGTCTTGTTCAAATATGACCTTGTTGAAGTGCCAGTTCCGACCATATACGTAGGGTCTAATGGTCTCAATTAACTTCAAGACCAAGTTCACACAATGGCCATAAAACCAGGCCCTCCCCCTGAAGTCCAAGGGCTTTTTCTTGTCGTTAACTCAACACCTTGATTCTCCTCCTGTTATTCAGCTTCTTGGGCGTGAGTCTCAAAGGTCCTCGGGACGAGCAAAGGCCAACTGTCGGTCTTTGTCTCGTTGAACTCGTTAGGTAGGGCGAGTAATTTGACCTCCACCAAGCGAGACAAGGACATACGCTTGAAGTTGGTAAATGGTTGGCCTTGATGGTTGTATGGCCATCATTCTTGACGATGGTGTTGAGCCGATCATGCGGCCTTTGGAGAAATGCAGATTCACAGCCTCATTTCCACCCACTGATAGGTCTTGACATGTACGTACGTGTATCTTGGTCCCTCTTCCTTCAGTGGTCGCCCTAGGCGTTTGGTGCATCAGAAGAGTCAGCTTGGTCAAGGCCTTTTCCCAAGGAAGTCCTTCTTTTGAAGGGCTCTTCACACGCTAATGCTCATCCAAAGATGTAAGAGGACATCATCATCCCATGTTTTACACCAAGGCCGAGTAAACGATGTGATTTAAGTTAGGTGACTGGGACAATAGGATTTCCTTGAGCCCGTGTCTACTAGCCTTGAGCCATCATCAGCTAGCAAAGGACTGCTGTGGATCATAATATAATCTCTTCGTCGGTTCATCGTTCGTTGGTTCCTCGGTTCCTCGGTTCCTCGGTTCGTTCGCCTTCTTTTGGTTTGTTGTTCCTGCTTGTTTCCGGACTTGCCCAGAAAAGAGCTTTTTGAGGGATGGTTCTTTCAACTTGAAAGAGAGCTCCCTTCACGAGATACACACGAGATTCCCTGGCATTGGTTCGTAGTATAGACTGCCATGTACGTATACTATCACACTTCTTGTCCACACACACACACGAACACACACACCACTACTGCAATACGTCGAGTTTGGTGAGGAATCTGGCTTCCAAAGCAGAAGGAAACTCCATGAAAGGGCCGACACAAAGGCCCCTTTTCTAAGGTTCCCCCTCGGAAGGACAACCTTGACTTATGACAAGGTCGGGCCAATGGAGAAAAGAGGAAGAAAGGCCGACCATGTACAAGGCCTTAGGTTGTGTTGGGTGTGTGCGTTTGTGTCGCAAAGCCCAATGGAAGTGAGGGAAGCAAACTTTTCTAGATAACAACATCCGACCACCCGACTTGGTGCTTCCGAGCCGCACTACGGGTAGGCCACGAGGTGGCCTCTCCTGGATTTACGCTCATAGCTTTTGTGGCAGTTTGCTAATGACATTCGGGAACTTGGTTATGTACTTACCAACGATCAAGATGAAGTGTCAAAACATCTTGAATAAATCACGATGGAACGCAAAGATTGGCCTAATTTGGAAGCAAGTTTGCCAACCTGACTAATGATACGAAAGTTAGGAGAGCTAATAAAGCACCTGAGAAAAAGAAGAACCCATGAAGTCTGAGCTGAATTAGTGTAATCAATCTAATGATTACTTCAACCTGAAACCCGCAATCACGGTTTGTAACACACGGTAAAAACATTGCCAGCATTCTGAGAGCCTGAAAGTTTCCAATTGAAGTGACCTATTCTTATGGAAATTCCGCTCTAAACCGTCCTGACAAAGGCACTCTGGCTCGTATATAAAGTTTTTGCGCCTTTGGTGGTTTCGAAGTGGTTCCACACTCCTCCAATATATTGGACCACAGAGACATTCGAGTACGAGGAGTGGAAGTAGTAGTCAAAGAAGTAACACGGAGCTGTGGAAATAAATCATGAAAAAACTTGCTCTCACTCAGGGTCTCCAACCTACAAACCTGCATGCACCCACTCATCCACATACTCTAGCAGTGCATGAACAGCTCACCTACTGGAGTCTAGTACCGTAATACAAGCCTGGTTTTGCTCTTGCACCACAAGAAGTACTGTACGTAATGTGCTTGAAGGGAGTTCAAAATAATGGTTTTCTGTCAAAACGAGTTTCTCAAAAATGGCCTTGAGCCAACTTCCAAACCCCTGGCCGTTCTTCGGGGTCTGGCCCATAAAGATATTGTAATGGTAATTAGAGTAGTAGGTTTCTTCTGACTTTTCAAGTGCTCCGCGAGACTCCCTGGGACTTCCGAACTAATGGACTGCACTTCCTGGACTTCCTGGGGATGTTTTCAGACCACGTGTGTGCCACTTCATTGATTGCGGATTCGCCCAAGGGTCATGTGACGTTTTCACATCTATAGTGCTCATCAGGGAGCCTCATCTACTCTTGGCTTCTCCATCGTTAAAATCGACTTCCATATGATGATCTGGCTTTGAAAGATGTCTTTCTGCTCGTCTTGACTCTATTTGGATAGGTTTCAGAGCTGTTCTCAGTCGGTTGGATCCACGTTGACAAGAGTGATGCTCAGAGGATTGAAGAGAACTTGAAGAGACGTGGACGGATTTTTTCTTTTTTAATGGATCTTGGAACTCTAATGTAAAAGATAAAATCCTCTTTGCCGACTAAATTGCAGCTTGTGGACGAATGAGTGCGGTGAGATATCATGGGAGAGAAAATGCTTCTTTTTCAGGTGTGTTGGATTGATTTCAACTGTCTTAAAGATACCAATAGTCGCATCTTGGAACGGCTTAAACAAGTGAATTTCGAAAAAATGTTCTTTTCTTTTCAATTTTCTCTTGCTTGTGAACTTTTCCAGACTCTTGCCTTTTACTTATTGTCCAATGTTAGATCTCTTTGGATGGTTCCGTTGCTTAAATCTAAAACTCGGAAGATTAAGGCCCTCGTTAAGCTAATAAACCACTTTAAATTCTATCAAATAGACTTGGCTGATTTTCAGTGCCTTTGTCAGCTCGTGATAAGAACTGGATGGATCATTTTGTTGGACCCATTTTTTGCTCCAGACCTGGGCATGAAAGCGTCGGATTGTCTCACCAAGGGAAAAAGGTGCCCATCAGAGGGTCCCCATATGATCATCAAGCATTAATTCCATTTTATTTTTGAAATTCCAATTCATTGTAAACAATCACCAATTTCTATCCAGACTCAAATCCTACCTCCAACACTATTTTTTTCATGTGGTAAATTACCCCTAACACCTTCAATAGTTGTATGATTAAAGTCTAGGCATGGCGTCCCTGATTCAGCCGAGTCTTTTGTTCTAAGTTTCATCAGCATCTTGAAGGCCACAAAAGAAATACCAGAAAGAAGATCCTTTCCCCACACTTCGAAAAGTGAGATCTCCTCGCATGGAGCCCTCTCCCCGTTTGGATGGTGGTCGGTTCGTTCTCATCTGGCGTACAGTAGACGGGAAAAAAGAGGCCTCTTAGGGGATCAGGCTTCAGCGGAGACTGAAGCAATGGCCTTTGCCATTCACGAAGACAACAGGGAAGAACAAACGGGCTTGGCACAGGGTGACCACCCACCATCGGTCCTCTTCAAGAGAGACCATTGAATATCCGAGGGGCAGAATATATCGTATGGCTTCCGATTAGCTCTCATGTTGAATATGTCCAGATTCTCTGACCTTGGTATGATTCCATCTGATCTTCATTAGCATGGACAGAGTGGCAATCTTTGGATAGCCTGCTCATTGTAATAAATTGTCCATCATCTGTGCCCTCTTGGTATTCATCCAAGGGCATCATCAACCCAGCAACATACACCATGAATACACTCTTCTCGTGCACAGCTACTTACTCTCTTCGCATCCAGTAAGGGCACACTCATTCACTCTCGAAATTGTCATTATCGAAGTTTTGCGCCGACTCATCTGACCTTGGGAACAAATCTATGTATGCCACCACGAAGAGTGGAACAAAGGCATGACAATCCTCGGGCCATGTTAAGAACTTGCTCTGCAGGTTTCTTTCTCCTCTCTCTCGTCAGCTTCCAAGGATTTGGTCCTAATGAGATTTTGTGACACTACTCCGATGAGACGTGTACTCAAAGACAGCGAGAAAGTGGCTGCCTCTGCTAGTCTTGCTCGAGTTCTCTGGCCCGTTTCTGGTCCTCCTTCTGATGTCTGCAAACAGGACCACCACCTTCTTGTAGTGCAGAAGAAAAATGCCGCAGATATGGGACGGACACCAACCAGTATAATACATTGGCTTACGCAAGGCCATGGGGTGGACAATTCTCTCTTTCTTTTTGCCAAACTTGATCAAAATGACCTTTGTGCCATGTGTTTCCCTGATTCACGATTCTTTGGACAAGAAGAGAATATTCAATGGAGAGACTTGGATGTCGAAGATGAGCTGAACCTGAGATGTCAAGAGTACCTGGTGGCTCTTGTCCCCTGTAATTGGTCTGTATTGGCCTTTGTTTTGTAATGGAAGTGTGGGCTGGGGCTGAAGACAGTGGTAACATTTGGCTGGGATCCAAATTTGATCAAGTCTTCTACAAGGCTGGCTCTACTCATAGAGGCTGTTGGCCTTTTCTAAGCCTGGCAAGGCATCTCATTGACTTCAGGTACATGACACGTCATTCTTGAACCATCATATGTGAGTATTTCCCTCAAGTTCATCTGGTACCTAGGTCACCAAAATCTACAAATTAGGGATTCCTTGCTTAGCAACTCGAAGAATGTTAAGCTCCGAACGAAACAAATATGAATGAAGAGTGTGTAGAACAGTCCCCTCAAAAAGGAACTGTGGATCAGGTACATATTGACCCCCCCCCTTCCCCCTCCCCAAGAAAAGGTATGCCTCAAAGAACTTCACCTGACAAGAACTTCCAACATGTCATTGCATATATTCCTTGTTGAGGGGGGAGAGAAGTAGCACACGCCAAGATTAAGGTCAAGCAAGCCTTTTTGCTACTTCCTCGATTCCACAAGCCCAACTAGCCACAGAGACAATAATACCACAATGCAATATGGAGCAAGCCCTCAGGACTAAGTTGTGCCGAAAAATGCCGCATGACGTTCATAAAGAACCAAAACAAACAAGACAAAGCTACAAACGCCGAACTTGTAGGGGAATCCACCACCCACCCTCAGCTTTTTGGGATCAATAATGCCTTCTTTGAGGGACCCACCTTTCAAGACTACCCCAACTGATACATTGGCTCCTTTGGTTCTTGGGATCAAATAGGATGGTTGAGTTATTTATTTTTTCACGAGTTGCTTTATCATACAACTCCTTTCTACTGTAAGAAATCATTAACTTTCTAACAGAATGTAGTCATTGTTTCCTTTCTCCATGAGTGACTATATAAGTTTTGTGTCCTTTGGCGATAAAACGGAAATCAATTTACAATATGCGTACTCTTCTTTTCAATAGACAAGGCTCTCAAGAGCAATTCCCGAGGCATTCCTGAGAGGTATAATAGAGATCGATGTGGTCGCCTATTGGAGAAGAAATCCCCTCCCTCTCTTGGAACCATCCCCCATTTATCCACCCCTCATTCTCAATTCTCATCTCCCCTTTTACCGAAGAGTGCAATCAAAAAACCTTTTGCTGAATGGACATGAAATAATTATTTCCTCTCGTTTTCTTACCAAAAAAAGCTTACTTATCCCTCCATTTGATCATCTCGGATGCTTACCAAGCTCTCGGTAAAAAGAGGGTGGGATGGATCGGAGAACAAAGTCACTTTTCAATCTGGCCTCAGTTTTATACCAATAGTACGTAATACACCTTATCGTAAATCACTTCCTTCTCGAGTACGCGCGCTAAGTTTTATGATATGAAGATGGTCAAACTTCCAATATTCAGGCCCAAGAAACCACGAAAAACTCTACTTTAACGTTACCTTTTCTGCAAGGTATCCCTTCTCCCCAAATGGAGCCACGAAATAAGAATCGTTCCCGTGTTTCTCAAACCTTCCTGTACATTGTACATGCCCCTCCAGCTAGTGCTACAAATTCAAAGTCCATGGCTTTGCCGGCAAAGTTTGGACAAGTTTCTGGCTCAAACTTTTTTTTAAACAACCGGCCACTGGAAGGTCCATCCCACCCCTTCGTCTGAAATTATTTCTTGTCCCAAGTTCTTAGCTTTGCCGGCAAAGTTTGGACAAGTTTCTGGCTCAAACTTTTTTTTAAACAACCGGCCACTGGAAGGTCCATCCCACCCCTTTCGTCTGAAATATTTCTTGTCCCAAGTTCTTACGGCATTACGGATCCATCGGTCTTTTCCCAAATTCTGATCCTGTCCCTCACGTCGGATACAGAATTACGTAGACTCAAAAGTGTGGCGATGGTCGTGCTTACAGTGATTGGGTCCTTCCCCTTCCTCTTTCATATAATCCATCGATCATGACTTGTCAGATTTGTGTACAATAAGGAACAATCATGATGTAAGAATTTGCAACCCATGGCTCCTTGAGTCGTTGTCCGGTGGTTCCATTATCGGTGCCTCAATTGACCTCCATTTGACCCCTGCTAAATAATATCTAACGTGGAGCAAAAGTCGGTAGATAGTGCTGTCTTTGAGCACCTGAATAAATTCAAGTTGCGTTGTATTGGAGTACTACATCGGCAAGAAAAGCAATTCTTTGGAGGACAAGCATATAAAATCTTAAGTATATGCACCGACTTTTCCACCCTCGCTCCTTTCTTCCCTCCCTCTTTTTCGTTCTCGTTCCTCCCTCAGATACTCCATTTTTGGACCCTTTTCGCCATTCAAGGGACAAAAGACTCTTCTCCATTTACAGCCAAGGGACTTGGCTTTCACCGACATGTATACTCTATGTTCTCTCGTGATTTGTACTGTTGGTTGTTTACTTGGTGTAAAGGACCTTTAGCCACGATTTTGAGCCAAGGGTCCATGTTTTCATCATGGCTCATTTCTCTTCACGCTGGCAAATGTACACTTCCAATGCAAATGGCCCAGTTATTACGTACGCATTGACTGACGTTGATTCATTTCAAGGGTTCGAATCGGTGGTGGCGCCTTTCTAGCATGGAGGAGGTTCCAATGCATTTCAATATCCTAGGCAAGGAAGTAACAGAAAGTTTTGCAGCTCTCTCTCTGATAGCTTTGATGCCGGACCATTCAGCATAAAGATGTGGCCACATGCACTATCCAAGGAAAGTTTGACTCTCTTGTCAGGATCAGGTCTTGCAACTATCCAAGTCCTCATTCCCCATTTCCAACCCGAGAAGCCGTGGGAGTCATTAGGACCAACTTTGCAAAGAGAGTAAACTGGATTACACCATTTAGTTTCAGGGTTCCCAATCATTCGGAGCAACTTCGAAATACTGCAAGCTAGGTAGAAGAGCTTCAATATGGTTTATAAATGATTGACATTGAGACGGCCATAAAAACGTAGGTTTGGTTACCATTTTGGGACTTTCTTCATCAAATGACTTGAAGAAAGAATGTGATTTGGTAACCCTGGTCTCATGAGTGCGAACTCTTAAAGACTAAAAACAGCCATAAGCACAAAGTTGAGCCTTCTGATGGCTGGCAAGAGAGGATGAAGAAAATCAAAGTTTTCTTTCATGTCAGGGCTAAACGACGACTAGAGGATAATGTGCTTGCTTGATGATATCACCGAGAAAGTCAAATCAACCGGAAGGATTCATCAGAAAGTAAGGTGGGACACTTAATAAAATACCCTTCAGACCGTTTCTACACGTCCTCCCTTTTAACAAGATTGTACTTGGCGTAATAACTTGCCAATAATCATGTCATGCCACGACCTCCTCCAAAGATATAGTGGCTTCACTTTTTGTGGACACTTTCCAGACAGAACCGGAAGAAAAACAATCAACCCTCACCAAATGGGGCCTCACGACATCCACTTGGCCTGGAACCTGGATGGAACTGGAACAACTTGTTCCGTCCTTTACCAAAACCAACACCGAAAGGTCTCTTGAATGGGATTTACTTCCCGAATTTCACAGCTTTCCTGCTTCCACAATTACTTGCCAGTCATGCAAATATGTCATTTTTCTAATGGAAACCGAGCGTGCACATGTATTCCCGAGGCTGACTATACTCCCGAAATTCGCTCCAGGTGGTTCCATTGGCCCATATTCTTCGTCCATGAAGCTCAGGAAATTGGGTCTACGGTATGGTTTATGCTACGTGCGTGTATATTGGGCTAAGGGTTAAACACGTTGAAAGCGATGTTTGATTAATAGTCGAACTTCGGTGTCGTGTACATTTGATATTCTCTTTCAAGAACGACTGATTCTGTGGAACGAATTGGATCATCATGTGTGTGTGTGTGTGTGACCAAATAGGTACCCTATGTACTAATTTCGAGGATAATGATCATTTGTTCTTGGGGTCAAATAGAAGAAATATTTTATTAATATTGTTTCTTGGTGGTGTTTACAGATTATTTGCTTAGTATTGTCAGCCTGGCTAAATTGACAAATTGCTTTCTTTTCTGCACAAATGATTCATATGGATAATGTTGTTGATGATCTTGATGATGGTAAGTATGATGATAATCGTAGGAGTTGTAGGAGCTTTTGCTGTTGGTGATAGAAGTACTTGTAATAATGATAATAATGATAGTAGTAATCATAATTATGACGATCATAATAGTCATGTTGAAGTTCATCTAGATTACATCTAATGTGATTGACAACAAATTATATAACCTTCAAATTGAGAACTGGATACATGTATGCAATAAATGAAGAAGCTCTTGTTTAGTAGAGAATCCTGGTCCACTTTGGCCCTGGGGAATTTGTTTTCAACCCTTCATAGACAACGGCCTTCAAGATCCAATTGATGATGATGATAATAATAATAATAATGATAATAGTGGCGATGATAATAATTTCTGGGGTTGATTTCAGTGATTTCGAACACTTGTTGCTATTCTTGTTCTTGTTGGTATTGGTATTTCAGGCTTTCCACACCTGCTTTTACGCGTCATCGGCATTCACTCACATTTTTTTAGACTACAGTTTTGGTAACACTCACTAATACCAAACTGGTCACTGGGGGAGGGGCATGGGGGTGAGGGGTCTCTCACATGAATAAAGTTTATTATAAAGAAGGATCTTGGCTTCGCTCACAGACTTACTCTGCACCACAGATGTTAAAGTTATTCTAGCTCGTTTTTATCCACAGACATTGCAAAAGGGAATAGCAAGAGTTGCTGAGAGGCGTTGTTGCTCACATTTGAGAACATGGCAATCAATTTCAAGTATTTTCCTGTTCATAAGGCAATATATCATATTGAACCCATGAAATTTAGCGGTTGAACGAGGGCAACATATGAAATGGAAAATTTGACGTTTGGAAACAGAGGATTAAAAGACATTGCAACACAGTAACATTTTGGCGGTGGTGGTTCAATCCGAGGTTGGTTGGCTGGCTTCATTGGTGCGTTCGTGTAGTGGTTTGGGTGGTTTCCACACACACAAGGCTGAATCTCTGTTTGCGAGAGAGAATGTCAACGAGAAGATTCACCGTTGGTTGACTCCCTTGCTAGATCTCTCTCTTTACTAAGCTGTTCTTTCACCGTCTCACTGTGTCTCTCCCTTTGACTATATTTCGTTCGTTGGTTCTTTCCTTCGCCTTTGAACACATTGAGAAAGGAAAGTTGATAAAAGAACCCCTTCTTCCTCTTTCGTTCGTGCCCATTTCTTTTTTGGGTGAGCATGGGCCCTTCTTGGAATGGCATGGAGATGTGGAAACGTCAGTAAATCTCACCCAGGAGAGTAATTATTAATCCGGGAATGAGCCCCGATGGTATGGCTTCTCATGATTGACGATGGGGTTCTTCAAGGGCGTCCACTCGCATGAAACATTGGATGGCTCCACTCTCCACATGTACTACTGTAGATGAGTTAGCTTGCTTGTTGTAGTGATAGGAAGTGGTGGAATGGGAGGACCTGGGGTAACTTTTTTTATGCGCATCTCCCTTTCATGTATCTTCCTCGTCCATTGTTTTGGCTAACTTTGACATTTCGCTTGCCTCTCCACATTTGTAGTCACCGCAAGAGCCCAATGAAACAAACTAGACCAAAAAGCAGAGGAAGAGGGGAAAAAGTTTCTTCGAGGCCGGCAACGCATAACCTCCTTGGCTTCTTCTGTCCTCGACATATTTCCGGATGCACAGAGTCTTTCGTGTGCTCTCAGAGAGAGACAGAGACAGAAAGAAAGAGACTCTCTCACAAGGCTTCTGTTTTACCCCCGACAAACGCACACACACACACACACACTTACAGTCAAAAAATTTTGGGGGGGACAGCGACGGAGGAAAAGTGACCACACACAAACACACTCAAACACTCCAAGACGCAGACAGAGCAGGAGCAGATTCGACAGACGGCAGAATGAATTAAATCCGAGTTTATCAGCAAAGATTGACATTGCTCCTCATACTTTTCAACAATTGCGTCAGTTTTTTTGGTAGAAAGACGAAGGCAAAAAGTTCGTTGGTCAAGGAAAAAATCAGAGCAAAGAGAAAGGGTTTGGTTCGTTACCAAGTATTGTCTCATTGTTGCCTGGCTTCCTATGATACGAACATCAAACAGAGGTCAAAAGAGGACTCCGAAGAAAAAGAGAGCAAGATTGCGGCTAAGCACGTTGTCATGGAAGTGCCTGGGCGAACTGAGAGGTGAACGAGCAAGAGGAAGAGAGAACGAGGAGCAGAAGAGTGGGCAGGAGTTGTAGCCTGGTTAGAGTCAGCTCATTCCAATTTTTTGAGTGATGGATCCTTAAACATCACTGGCGGCCGAACCGTGATTTCTTCCGGAATATCCTTGTCCTGCTGTTCGCCGGTGGTACCACCACTACTGCTGGTATGACTGACATTGTCACCGACAACATCCAGAAGTGGCTGGCGATCATCCGTACCCGGATCAGATCCTCCACTGCCGGTGAGACTGCGGCGTGCCAGCCCGTTGCCCGTGCCCGTCATGACTTCTTCGGGGATGGTGTTGTTAGGCGCCATCATGGGCAAGGTAACTGAAGACGAGTCATCAATGAGCAGTGATGGAGGAGGCGGGGGGAAGTCGAAGGTGGCCGTGAGGATATCCGATTCCTTGGATGGGGGAGATGGAGATTGTTGCTCCGTTGGAGGAGCGGTTGGTTTAATGAGTGGTTGATGTGAGATGAATTTAGACTTTGCCGATGACGCGGACACGGATCATTTTTGCTTCTTGTCCTTCCCTACCCCCATGGAGAGGGACAGACTGTCGATGGGGAATGGGAACACGATTGTTGAGCTCTGTTCAGTAGATATTGCATTAAGGGTCTGCAGATAACGGAGTTGAAGGGCTGAGGTACTCTCTTCCAGTACCAGGGCAGCCTCCTTCAAATGTTTGGAGGCCTTTTGTTCTCCCTCGGCGGCGACGACCTTAGCTCGAGCCTCTCGAGCCGCTTCGGCCTCTGCGGCCATGGCCCGTTGAAGTTGCACGGGCACCCTCACATCCTTGATCTCCACACGCTCCACCTTAACACCCCACGGCCGTGTGGCCTCGTCAAGGATGTGCTCCATCACATGGCAGATCGTCTCACGCTCAGAGAGGATCTCGGCCAGGGTCTTTGTACCCAACACATTCCGGAGCGAAGTGGCTACCAGCAAGTTTGTGGAGTGCGTGTAGTTTCCTACATTACAGACGGCAGCAAGAGGATTGGATATTTTGTAGAAGCACACGGCATCTACCGACACTGTCACTGAATCTCGGGACAACATCTCTTGGGGAGGCACCTCATACGACACCGTTCTGAGATCAACACATCTGGAAAAACAAGATTATCATGGTAAAGGATCTCTCTCTGTCTCTCTCATTTGAACTTGCGTGCAAAAGAACGTCCGAAAACCATGACTTTTTGTGTTTTAAGGCAAGGAGGTAGATCAGGCGAGAAAGCATAATGCAACAATGGTGACATGTAGTTGTTCTGATCGTTAATGTGAAAGTGTCAGAATCATATATTTTTTTGCACATTCTAAGGCTTAAAAGAAAAAAAGAGACTTATTTCACTCAAAGGTTACGTTTAAGAAAAGTGTTCATTTCTCATTGCGTTTGAGCCAATTAGCTCCTGGGCAAGGATTACCTCAGCGCTAGCTAAAGCAAAGTGACTTGCGGTGTGGCCTAGATATTAGCAATGATGTCCTCGGTAAAGATTTACTTTCCTTTCTGTTGCAAGGACTTGAACTTCGCATTCCTCGAGTTCTTTGCGGATCTAGGTAATTAATGAGCTGACAAAGTGTCGTCTATTCGTTGCTGTTGGGGTGTCACGGCTCGCAGATTAAGATCTTTAACGTGACTGGTGCAAAAATTAAGAACTTGGATAGAGCTCGACTTACTAATTTGGGGGAAGCTCTCACCTGTAGTTATCAATGCAGGGTAGGATAAAGAAAAGACCTGGCCCCGAGGCCCCGCCTTTCTTTAATCGACCTAATCTGAAAATGACCGCCCTTTCGTACTCTTGGACCACTTTAACACAATAGCACAACGAAAATGGCAGTGTGACCAGGACCAGGAGGAAGGATATGGCAGACAAGAGCATGGTGCCGAACCTCGAGATGTCCTCGGTCCTCTTGTGGGGTAAGGTCGTGACTGCTTGTATTTCGTAATTGTTCTGAGCATCGTCAGGCGGCGCCATGTTCTTCTGTTGGCGTGCCATCCGGACCTCGGCTATGGTTGGCTTGTCCATGTCGATGTCTGGAGGATACGGGGAGGCGGACGTCGGGGCAGAAGGCAAAAGCTTTTCGTTGGAGCCGGCTGCTAGCTGATGACCCCCGTCACTGTTCATGTCCGAACTCTTGAGTCGGTCACCAGGTGGAATGGATCATCCCTAGGGTGTGGATGTAGGGACTCGGAGCGACGAGTTCGAGAAAGAGGTAGTAGTAGTAGTAGTAGTAGTAGTAGTAGTAGTAGTAGTAGTAGTAGTAGTAGTAGTAGTAGTAGTAGTAGTAGTAGTAGTAGTAGTGGTAGTTGGCGGAGGAGAGAGGTCAATAGTAGATTGGCTTTGAACTGCACAAACACCCTATGGACTTGTCTGCAGGCATGAAAACTCTCATCTTTCTCACTCAATCCCAAGACATGTAAACAATTTGAGTATCAACTTCTTCCAGACCTTGATGGGTGGGTGACCGTTTTAGTTAGATGGGATGGCAAAAGTTTTCTCGCCTTTGCTGAGGCGCTATGTTTTCTAGGCTTTCACGGAAGATGGTGATGGGAAATTCAATTCCTCGCTGCTTTTTATGATGTTTCTATCAGAGAGGACCGTACGTGGGCGACACATGTGACCGCGTTCCACTCAGACGATTTAGCACTCCACCAAGTCACCACTTTCGGATGAACTCAATTCACTGAACGTTGAAAATGAAAAAGTTTGCGATGCACGGCAAACACGGAACGAACGAACAAACGACCGAACGACACCGGAATTGGAAGACAAGAATCCCACCGGAAAAAGAGGGAATCAATCTGCTGACTTGTAAGGAAGCCTTAAATTGGACCAGGTGTGAAGAGAGCCTACTGGATCTTAAAATTCAACACCAAGCTGAAGGCAACCATTGGAGGAAGTGGGACTTCTCTTACAACGAAGGAAGAAAAAAAGAGAAAGAGACACACTCTCTCTCTCACACTCACCGACTGACTCACACACTCACTCACTCACTTACTCACTCACTCACTGCCCCAGCCAGTCAGTCACGTCTAGGATAGCAGCAGGATAGATGGAGAAGAGCCACTCGTTCCTCTGGCTTCTTTCCTCGCAATTTCCTAATCTTCTTCTTCTCCTCCTCCTCCTCCTCCCGTCTTCCAAGCTTAAGCAAGTCGCCAACTACGTACAACTGAATTGCTCCTTCAACCCAACCTCCACCAGCACAAAGCAGCCTCATCCCGAGGGCAGAGTGGGTAATCGTCGACGTGGGCTCACTCGCCTCCACACACACCCACACCCACACCACCCGAGGACATTGAGGCTGTGGCGAGGCCGCAGACCCATCACCTACCGACGACAGCGACGACCCGACGGATTTCCTCCCCTTTTGGGCCTCCAATGTGACCGTCGTCTCCGTTCCAGGCCAGTTGTGCTGAGAATCGAAAGTGTTCCCTCCACTCGCTCATCACTGGGAGAAGCAGCACGTCCCCACATTACCTACATTGCATTGAGAGAGTCCAACGAGAGTATCCGCGAATGGCTTTGAAGTGGGCCGTTCATTTCTCTCCACTCGTTCGTTCGTTCGTTCGTCGCTCGTTCCATAAGCAAAGACACAGACGAAGGGAAAAAGGACTGCGTACGTCGTACTGCTGAATGGAACGTGGATCCGATGTATGGGCTTCAGCGCTGGCGAGTGTGAAGGAGTCTACATGCACAGAAGACCACGCTCTCTAGTTGGAACGAGGGTGTGCAAATTGTGGCCGCCTCCAATCCTAGAAGCCCGTTCCATGTTCGTAGAGTAGTTGTCGTACGATATATTGTTCCAATGCCCTTAAACTCAAAGAGAGAGAGGCGAGCCAAGGATGCTGAGGGAAAGGAAGTCTGCAGCCTGCAATAGATGGGTCCATGGTGGTGTTGGTGGTGTTGGTGGTGTTGGTGGCTCATGTCAGTTACGTCGGTGGGTTGGCCTCCTCCCTCTCTCCACCCAAAGCTCAAGCCTTAGCCTAAACCAGGGCCTCAACCAGCAATCAAGCCTTAGAGAGGAGGGCACTAGCGGATGGTTGTGTGCCCTCTGCGGGGAAGGCCAACTCAAAAGGGAAACTTTTCTCTCCCCGACAGTGCCTTCGCAACTCATCCTCTCTCTCTCTCATTCTCCATCTCTCCCCCCCCTCCTCATCCACCCCCAAAACGAGAGCAATGTGCACATTTGGGCAGGCAAGTTAATACGTCCGTACATTCTACCATCCATTGCCAAACCCAAGAGGCGAGCTGCTCTACTAGCTACTAGCTCTGTGTGAGTTCCATCCAAAACTTGCAGGCGAGGCGGCAAGCTGCTACAACTGGAGACACTTAATGTACACCAATGCCGTGATATGGCCCATGTTTTACCACGGTACAGAGCACCCAATCCCAAGTTTACCCTTGAAGATGACGAAGAGCCGTCTTTGATGACGACGGGCACAGTACAATACCGAGTGAAGCTCTGGGCTGCGTATAGCTAGCAAATGCGAGTACGTAGATTGGTACGATGCGGAACAGGGGCTGAATCCACCAGATCGCCCTCAAAAAAGCCTGGGATGTTCAAGGCTCTTTTTTCTCTATTGCAGCCTTGCCTTCACTTCTCGGAGGACTGGTGTGTGGCTGGCGAGTGTGTGTAAGTGTGTTTTCTCTGTCTGCGGAGCCCATTCCAAGAATAAGTGGGGGGAAGAAAGAGAGAACGAGAGAAAAACGGGGAGTATTTCAGGTCTTGAAAGCGAAGCGAAAACCGTGTCACTTTGTATTTTCTTTCTCTTTTGGGGAAGATCATCATCATCATCATCGTCGTCGTCGTCGTCGAAATAGAAGCAGAATGGATGCTCGCTATCTTTCTCCTCTTCTCCTTGTAGAGGCTCTTTCCTGGTCCAATGTGCCTGGATCACTTCGAGATGAGGACCCATCTGGTCGGGTAAATGCTCTCCACGGCTATATTTAGAAGGGCTCAGTCATTTCACTTCCTGCGTTGCCCTCTACTAGTACTTGTCGTACCCGTACTATGATGTAGGCACTTCCTACAAGTTTGAACTAGGCCTTCTGGAAAAGGCACTTTAGAGGATCTTACTCCTGAACAAGTTCTCAAAGCATGGCCTTTGATATCCTAGAGAGAGTTAATCGTAGTCGCTTTCTTCACCTCAAGATGTAAGCAAATGTAAATTTATGTGCCTATTTCCAACGCGACGACATACAAATGAACTCGGACGAGACTCGGACGACCTTCAGGGTGCCTCTTTCCAACGTCAAGCTTGCGCCTTGAATGCATTGAACCGTGTCATGGGAACCCTGACTTTGTTGGGGGATCGGGTTCATTCCTGTTGGTGGGCCATGCTCATTTCAAGACGATTTCTCTTCCGCTCTTGAAAGCTTTCGTTTTCAAGCAAATCTCATATCGATTCTCCACGGGGAATCTCAAGATCCCAAATGGCGAGTGCTCACTTTCTCGAATAAACAGAACGTTTTGACACAAGACCGAGCTAGACAGATATTGCTCTTCGTCAAAGTGTCAATAGTTATGTACATGATGTAGGTAAGAATAGGAGAATCCCGATGTTTGACAAAAGAACCATTTTTTTGGCTCGGATCTACATACACATGAACCGTTGTTGTTTCTGAGAAAGATGATTGTACAGTCATTCTACTACACTGTAGATGCGAAGCGTTCCTTTTTTTCGCCCTTTCAGATGTATCAATGTATCTGGACAAAGAAGACTCGGGGTTCATGGCACGGCCATATATGTGAGTGCCAATTTTATAAGCACCCTCATCCGCTTTGAGGATGTATCTTTCAACAGTTATACTCCATAAAAACTTCAGAAACTGGATCCTCAATACATGCACTTGGGTTACATTATGCTACAAGACATTCAAACCATTTCATTCCTCACCAATGAACAATACTCAGAAAATGAATATGGCCTACCTAATTTTCCTGCTTCGCTCGTCAGCTCGTCAGCTTTTGGACGATGGACCCTTACTTCATCTTTCAAGAACATGATGTTCTGACAGACGACGGAGTGTCACATTAACAACTTGAGTTCGTCACGTCTAGAACATGGGCTGTAGTCGAAACGAACAAAGGATGTTAATCATTGGATTAGAGCCACATGAAATGTCTCAACATCAAAATGAAAATGTTCCAACTTGGCATTGGAACGAACATTCAATCTCTGTCAATGAAGGGTCCCTGTCTGCTCCGTTGGTTTAATTATTCATGTGGAACGAAAGGCTTTTGGGTGGACATTATCACACAATGTATGCAAACCTAATGGAGTTGGCGGAATTGCACTTCTTGGATCGCGAAAGTCACCCCCTATGTTTCATGACATACGAGGGTAATGCTCAAACTGATATGTTGCAAATGTGTCAGAATACACAATGGAACTTTCTCTTGTCTACTGCGTCCATAAACTAGCCACCCCAAGCCGAAATCCGTGAGGAGGATTATTGTTCCAAGAAGAAAAGAAAGAGAGTGATGATACATCATCGTTGTTCCACCATTATATGTTTTGACCTACTTTTTCATCCTGCCAAAAATGGTTTTCTAATACCCATAGAGCAAAATACTCTCATACCGTATTCAGAAGCCAGTGAAATAGAAAGCAGACAACACCCTCGTTCCAAGTGAGCGATCTCATTGGACGCCTACCTACGTACATACATTTATATACACACCTCCACGTGTGTTCATGGTTCCATCAAGAGTATATGTTCTTCCCTCCTCGATTCTGTTTACGTGCTAATTGACGACCAGAACCCATTTTTCATCCCGAATAGGGATGATGCTTGAGGGGATTCACAGAACCACCCATGCCCTCCTTGCAACACCCACCCAGCCATCCACCCATCCATCCATTCATCCATCCACACATTGAGACATTCATTAAGAAACAGGGGAGCCAGATAAAATAGAGAGAGGATCCTGGGGATGCGGACTAACACCAAAGCGAGGAGAACTCTCGCTGACGAGGTACCTAGTCAAGCAAGCACAAACATTGCAATTTCATGAGCTCGTGTGCTTTGTGCATATTAAATTAGGCATGGTCTCTTGTGAAAATTCTAAAACGAAAATCACATTAAGTCTCCTTCTCTTTCAAATGACTCCACCTTTTGAGGGTATGTTACTACAAGTCAAATCGTAGCTGGTAGGATAATTGGACATAGTGAACAACCAACTGTGTTTGGTTTGTGGGTATGTATCATATTCACGTGGTTTAGACGTCCCACAACTGAGAGGAAGACATTTTGCCCGCCCGTTTTTCGGATGCTTTAAGATGGTCCTAAACTGGAATGGTATTTTCACGTGAAACAGTAGAATGCAAATAAAACAGTTCTTTACTTCTAGTAGGTACAGATTGACGTATTTTCTCCTAAATGTGGCCTGTTTGTTCAATTAATGGGTGCAATGCAGCATTAAGGGTTTCGCTTCCTTCATTTAGAGCTCAGATCAAGCAACATTTGTTTCCTCTCCAGTTCTGGACCTTTCCTTACTCAACACCCATATTCAAGATCTGGAAGTAATCATGCTCACTCTCTTCGTCATCTTTTCTCCCATTTCCTTGAAAAGAATGGGCTTCATTTGGACTTTTATGGATCCCACGTCTCCCCTCGTTCTCATGCACTCCAGAATGGCCTCTAGGGGCTTTCCTAAGCCGTTCCAGATACCTTCCTCTGCCTTTGGACGAGGGTGGGATCCGGAATGAGTGGCCTCCAAGATCTTAAGCTCGTCATGTGTCAATCAGTAATTCAAGGCATTAACTCATGAATGAAGATAAGCCTCGGTATGTGTTAGAGCATCCGAGAGCAGGATACCTAGATGTGGAACTAATGGAAGGTGTCCTCCGACACATTTGTTTTCCTCGATGACCTTGGACCATAAAACTTGTTACAAAAGTTTTGACACTTTCATTCGTCTCGATAACATGACATGTTCCGAACATAGCCTTTCTACGCCACACAAAAAAAGTAGTTCATGCCCTACACGCTCACTAGTGTTCACTAGTTTTGGGGAACTAGCCTCCCCATTAAATAGGTCTGATTGTTTCTTTGGCTAAACCTTTTAAAAATGATCTGTTAGGTTTATGTCCTCAATAGCGAGATGGGCTAATCCTCTTTTCTTTCATTGCATGTCAAAGGAAGTTTATTAGTGATCTATCGTGTCACTTCCCCTTTTAGTTTGAGCGGCCTGATAGGCCTGGCATTGGAAATAAGTGCTCCTATTAATAGAAAAAAGGAGGGAAAATCCAGGAATGAATGCCCAATCAAGGAAAACAGCTTCAGCATTGGACTCAATATTGGAGTTGGGATTTCAGTCTACCACTGTCAGAAATTGTTTGAGAAACAGCGCTCTTTAAGATCTCTCAAGGGCTGACGAAGAGTCCCTGGGTAAAATGTCTATGGTACTTGTTACTTTTGCTACCGTTAATTAGGTAAGTGGTCCTCTCATTTCAAAAGTCATACACATCTTGGACTGAGGGTATATTAGATAAAAGGGTGTTTTTGTCGCTGCATGGCTTTTGTTTCAGCTCTCCTGGGGTTTTGAGTCCTTCATGTACTAAACCTTCAAACAATAAGACACTGAAAGGGTTCACAATTGGGCCAAGATTTACGAGCAGGTTCTACCGAGGTCGGAAATCGGAACACACTGGGTATTTTGTTGCCAAAAAGGACCTCCAAGAGCGATGGTGGCAATATTTGATGGCTTTGAGGATTCCTGATTCCATTAGCCAAAGTGCCTTGTGAGAGAAATTGGACGGTGCTCTCTCTCTCTCTCTCTCTTTTGGCGAGCTCACATAACTTTGAAACCCAGGTTTTCATCAGAATGCTGCCAAGGAATCTAAGACAAGATGATGAAGAACAGGATTCCTTGACGAATGTTGGGACAGAAATTGATTGGGTCAAAGCTAAGCATAACATTTCATAAAAAGGAGCTCATCATATTCAAATTCGAAAAGACAAAAAAAGATTCACTATATTTGCCCTGGATTTCATTTTGCTTTTCTTCATTTCTTTACTTGTTGTATTAGAAATGCCAGGAAGCTTCGAGATCAAAACGACGCCCTAGGGTGGGTAGTTGGCAACTTCAAAATGTTGCCCTTTTTCAAGATGATGGGTTCTGTGATAGGATTCTGAATAGAGCCATTTTGAGCAGATAGTGAGCCAATATTTCATCAAAATCTGTTGAAATCATTAGTCACCGGGAAACCTATTAGACGATGTTTAACAGTGAAGTGCACAATACGAAGAGGTCCTCCAAATGCGTGAACGTGGCATTAAGAAGGAAGAGGCGCCAATATTTTGCGAGGCGGAAGCGAGGAGGGAATAGGAATTATTCTTGGCATTTGATAGCAACAACAGCCTGCTGGTCAAGATCATAGTGGTGAGTTAGCCCCAACGTTAGTCCAATCTATTGATAAAAAAGTAACGATAAAGGTGAAGACGTTTGGAGTTTGAAGTGAAGGTTACTCAATGACACAAAGGGCAGTAGTGGCAAAATTACAAAAATGCGTTCCTCTTTTCGAAAAAGGAACTGTGATCCCGTTACAAATGGTGGACTTGTTGTAATAATCCCCGAACCCCTGAAAATACTCGTAACTCGTTCCTTTTTACCTCCAAAACGGTCTTAATGTTTTTGTTCCGCTCTGAGGAAGTGAAGGAAACTCGAAGCTTTTATGGTCAGTCTTCTCAGATAATGCCAAATGCAGAAACATCATATTCCTAATAATGAAAATTTGTTAAATGGTTTTCGAATGAGGCATCACCTTCCTTTATTTTGAAAATTCGACCAGGTTCTTAGTCAAAAAAGTGACTTACATATGATATTCATTGGCAGGGTTAGAACTATTTATCAGGGTGTCATGAGAATCATGAAAATGAATATGCATGAGAACATCGACATTTTACTACATAGGAATGGTTCACATGAAACAATTAGTTCAGGGGGCCAAGCTGGCTCCAAAAAGTAGGCCATTGTTAGATTAGCCGCCTGCCTACCTACTATTGAAACGTTGAAAATGAATGCGGTAGAACAATTCACGGTGCTTGACATAAACTTTAACTGACTTGAAATGGACTTGTGATAAAAGCTCTTCTCGATCAAAACCTTTTGTCGACAAGATCCCCAAAATTTGTGCTTCAGAATCAGTGGTCTGTCCATAGAAAACCATAAAAAAATTATCTATGGGTCTGTCTGATGCGAGCGCCATCTGGTTAATCTGCTATAACTAAGGTTATGACCCAAAACAGAAGTTATACTGTTAGTGTTTCCAGATTATCCGGTGGAAAAAGTGGCGAACTACGAAGACGCCTTTTTTTAAGTGCGGCAATGCTAAAATTTTCAGGAAAAAGTGAATGGTATCAATCTCAATTTTTCAAAATTGGGACAAAAAGCACAAAAGTTGGGCCAAAAACATATTACATGACGACTCTTGCCACAGTTTATTAAACGGCAAATCGTTTTTTCCAGCATATCAGTAGAAAACAACGATATGACGCATCACTAAGTAGCACAAAACAAATAAACTTTAACAATAAATCATTCTCTGATTGTGAACGAGTCCTAAAACAATGTCTTGATTCTTCTTGGTTTCTTAAGCAAATATTTACAGAGTGACCGGATATGACGGCAACAAATAAATTTGGCATTAAAAGACAATCAGATTGCAATGGAAATTTCACGCCAAAAAAGTAATGAAAGAAACATCCGAAGAATAAGGTTTGAGCGAATTCCTCGATTTGGCCTTCATTTGCGACCACCACAGCCGTCAAACCATGAGGAACTGGATCACAGTTGGCACGGGCGGAAGGCCGCCTGTAAGGCACTCACTCGATAACCCTGCTCTACTATAGCGCACATAGGTATTCTATTTCTAGAGAATCTTGACAGAGGGTTCACACGCGCAAAACTTTGATATCAATCTTTGATCCGTTCGTTTTTCAATGGAAAGTGTCAAACTTGGCGTTTTTTTGGCCACCCTGAAGACTCGCGTCCTTCTTGCATTTCCGCACTCAGATGAAAAAAAATGACTCTCCCGTCTTTTGTAAAAGAAACTGAAACTTGAAAAATCATATTTGCTGGAAATAAATACTCACAAGTCAAACATGACTTTTTAGCACTCCAGGCACCTGTAAGGACTCTGCCAGACCACAACTCTTAATCATAATGACTTGTTTAAACAAAAACTAAATCAAACTGAGGAAGACAAAAGAGGCATTTGAGCTCTTCAATATTTTTTGATGGGAAAATTCATCTTAAAAATAAAACCGCCCCCTGTTACGGAGACAAAAGGATCATGATCATCCCGTTTTTAGCTCTTATCTATAGCTATCTTTTATATATTTTTAATACATAGTTTAGCTATCCCATAGCTATTTTACTAAATCTTATTTGTCGTCTAGCTTTACAATATGCAATGGCTTATATTTTTGACCAAATCCATGTTTCATCAATTTACAACAGTCGTGAATCCAAAGACCTTTTTTCTAAGGCACTTGAAATAACGGCCAACAAATGTATGTTAATGTCCTTCGCTGATCCAAACGCAATATCAATTAATAAGGGCTATGGATCAACATGTTGCCCCCTAAGATATAACCGCAAAACAACTTAAGTTATTGCTTTTGAGAATCTAGTTAGGTTTAGGCTCAGTATCTTAAAAAAGGCTATGAATGGGTGGTCTGTTGCGAGCAAAAAAGAAGTCATTCAAATATATATCAATGCGAGCAGGGGTGTTGTTTTATTCTTACAAAGCAACTAACACAGATTAGACAACACAATTTAGTCGGTGGCGAAGGTAGACAAGGAGCGGAATTGGTAGCCCTCCTTCTTGGCCATGTCGAAGAACCGGCTCAGAGCTTTCTTGGGCTCGTCGCCGTACAAGAACCCGTGGTCGTGGTTGAGGAGAACGATCTTGTTGGGGCCGCCCTTGGCCTTTTTCACGCCTTGGCTGATCTTGCGCACTTCTTCCATCATTTCCTCCGGGGTTTGGATGAGACCCTCGCCGTAGACGGACCGCCATTCCAAATCCCAGCCAAAAACTTGCTTGCCGCCCTTGAAGAGTGCGTCAGCCACATCAGCGGCAATCTCGGCGGATTTATAGGGCACAATGCAATTACGGCAGGTGAAATCGATGGGAGGCTGACCGTTGGCCATCTTGACACGCCAGTTGTTGACGAAAGGCATGCGGACCATCTTGGACATGTCGGTGATGATGGATCGGGATTGAGCGAAGGGCAGACCCACGGATTGGAGGACCTTGGCGAACACGGCCACATTGCTCTTGCCGAAGTACTTGATGTCATCCAAGCTTTGATAAACGTGCGGCCATCGGCGGGTTCCGTCTCGGAGTTGTGGGCCATGTGGTTGAGCGAGTGATCGCCAATGGTGTGTCCCTCACGGATCAATACGGAGGAAGTAGCGGATATTGTCGGCGGCACCGCTTGATCCCCATTGGCCGGCGTTAATGGAATCGCCGTTGATGAAGAAGGTCACCTTGACCCCGGCTTCTTTGGCCGCATCCATGATGGCCGGACTGCCTCCGTTGATACCATCGTCGGAGGTGTAGTAGATGAACTTCTGGTTGTCGTTGGCGGAGGCCATGCCCAGAAGGGACAGAGCCAGGAGGGCGATGAAGGGCTTCATGGTGAGGATGAGGGAGATGGTGGTGTTGTGTGCGATGTTACTCCAAGGAGAGTTCAGAAACAACTGATGACTCTCGAAGAGTTCCCGGTTCCTTTTATATCAATTGATTGGACTAACGTTGGGACTAGCCCACCACCACTATGATCGTGACCAGCAGGCTGGCTATCTGTCAAACACGGCTACAGCGTCCTCGATTCCATGGGAAAAAATTGGCGTCCCTCCTTCTCTATTCCCACGGACACGCTTTCAGAGGGGTTTTCTAGTACTGAAACAGTACCGCACTTCAGCGAGGAGACTCTTTTTAATCCCTTGGAGACTAATTCCTGGACATTTACTGAAACTCATTTCAATGTAAATTTGCATTTATTTAAAGGCAATGTTAGTCTTGAAATTGATTGAACAGAGATGATCTTATTATGTTTTTATTAACTCATCTTGTGATTTTAAATTGCTCGTTAAGTAAATGTTTCAAATGTCAGAGAGATGCTAGTTCGATGAGTGTACAAATTGATGATCAGCTAATCGAAGGTCCAAGATTTTTTCCTGAATTTCCTTTTATTTTGTGATGCTTTCTCCCCAAAAAACATCAAATACTGACATCTGTGCCAAAAGCAACTACTCGTAGGTATTCGAAAAAATGTTGTTTTAGCTTAAGGTTTACTTTTTGCAGACGCAACTTTTCTTGAATTTATTTCACAATAAACGTTTGAAATCATCATTTGTTTCGTTTTACAAGAGAGCCCACATTATTACTCATCTTCTTAACATCTACGTATCGATTAACTTGTCATTGTTTGATCAATCACGGACTTCTAGAGATATGGACTGCAAACGGAAGCAAAAATATCCTTTCTCCTAAACCGCTCATCTTATTCCAAATAAGCACTTCATACGACTACCAACGATCTTGTTTAATAAATAGATGAACTCAACCAAGTTTGAGCCCAAACCTATGCTTAGGGAACTCAGGAAACATGTTCAAAGTTGTGTAGTAAACAGTACATAAATTTTGAACTTTCGGCCTGCTCGTGGTCAGCTACATAAGCTTTTGACAACATAACTTTGAAGCGATCAACTTTGCATGTGAATGATATAAAATTGACCTACCGTTAATTAAGAGATCTACGTTTCTTATTTTATTACTTTAATTCGAAAAGTGGCTCAGAGTGGCTATGACCAAGAGCAGGCCGATTTGCCAGGAAGCTCGTTCTCAGTCCATATTTCTTAGAAGTCCGTGGATCAATACATACCATTTATGAACTGCATTTCTCCTTGGATGTTGGGGTTTTTAATTCAAATTTGGTCTGTCTTGGTTGAAACGAACAAATCGACGCTGGCGTCCACAAACTTACGCGTCTCTTCCTACGAAGCTGGAAACGTTCGAGTTGTTGACCTATTTCATATTGGGGGAAACCCCCATTTTACATTTTACCCAATGCTTGTAATGAACGAAAACAGTCTTAAACAACGGTTGACTCACTAACAAGTAACCAACTTTATCTGTTCACTGTATCCAACTTTGAAAACTACTACCAACATATTTCTGTAAAAGGTTGTCTTCGCTCGTATCGTAGTAATTGGGTTGATACAAGGGCTGCAATTTATTAGCCCAAGAATCCAATTCTAGGTTCACACTCCGCGTGGTTCTTTGTTGTTTCATTGTACAAATTAAGTAGAGAGTCTGGTGTACACTATAAAAACAGATATAAAACAGCTAAGATGACAAAAAATGTTCATTTGGTTGGGCGTCGGCTTAGATATTTATTTGCATTTTTGCAAGTTCTGCCTTGATCAGCAAACTAGAAATCGAGCCTTTCAAAAATTTTTGCGAGGACTCATGTTATAATCGATCTGGTAATATTCCTTGATCTGGTCTTTGCAAACATTTGAATGAGAAAAATGTACAATATCAATTTACTTCTTTTGGTTTGGTTTTTCATGGGCTTTTCTAACGGTTGTAGGGAATGTAATCATCAGTACTATTAAAATGAAAGGTTGTAATTCGTCTATTTATTGCTCTCCAATCTGCATATGATATTTGGTCCACCAACGAATTTGAGTAGACAGACCGAGCTAGTCCTTAAGAAATTGGATGTTCTTTTACAAAAATTACATATTGTAATAAGTAAGAAGGAGCAAAACTTGAAATCCAAGTTTCTTTGGTGAAGGCAAATGTACCGTATTCACATAGCTTAAAAGTACTTAAGCATATTTTGATTTGAATTACTAAAGTGTGCTAATGATTGGACAGTTACTTGCGGTTGTTTTTGCAGTTTTTGCCTCTCCTTACTAATAACTAACATTCATGGCCAGCTATTTCTCCATGTGAGGAAAAAGAACCATGTCCTGAACGACCTACTTACTCTCATTCGCAAAATGAAGATTTTAGATTTAAAGAAGTTCAAAAATATTTTTATGTCTCAACTAAGTTTCAACTCACGGTGGATGTAGTTTTTAATTCATACTTTTTAGTTGGGGTCGGAGGGTTGACCCCCTCGCCCCGATCTGCAAAGCTAGCCATCACATTGTCCGACATACCAGAGTTTATAACAGTATTTTTCTCCGTCTGTGGGTGTGCGTGGCGTCTAAAAGTTTCTCTGACAGGTTGGGGGAGCGGAATCGAACAGCATTTTCTCATGCGGGAAACTGCGCTAACCACTAAGCCTCTGAATAACATTTAAACAATGAATTTCAAGCCCAAATGATGGATCAATTTTGGTTGGAAACGAGACCTTCAAAGACCGTTAAAACATACGTTGACTAGAACTCAAAGCTTGAGCTTTACCAAAAATGGTTCATGAAAAGACTCGTCAGTTTTAATGCGGGCGCAGATTCTGGTAACAGACATACGTACCGATAGGCAGGACCCAAGCTGGATTCTTCGTTGATCAGCTTACCCCTCTCGTCTCACCATTGAGACGACTGCCACAACAGAAATATCCAAGCAAATCTTGTTAACTAATAGCCATATGCGCGACAAATTTGAGCCAGATTTCAATAAATCAATCAC